>NC_091991.1:137866555-138072289 GCF_044704955.1 Pristiophorus japonicus | reverse complement strand
TAAACCTATTTGAAATACTTTTTACATTAAATATACAGCACAGAAACAGATCATTTGGCCCGACTAGTCTGTGCTGATTTTTCTAATTCACACAAGTCTCAACCCATTCTATCTACCTATTCCCAGTCTTCCAGCATATCTTTTTATTCCCTTTTTTCCCCATATACTCGTCTAGTTTCCTTTTCAAAGCATCTAAGCTACTTACCTCAACTACTTCCGGTGGTAGCGAGTTCCTCACTCTAACCACTCTTCATAAAGAAAGTTCTCTTTATTTCCCTATCGGATTTATGAGTAACTATCTTATATTTATGGCCCCTAGTTTTGCATTCTCCCACAAGTGGAAACATTCTCTCCACATCTACCCTGTCCAACCCATTTATAATTTTAAAGACCTCTATCAGGCCTCCTCTAAGTCTTCTCTTTTCTAAAGAAAAAAACCCCCAACCTGTTCAATCCTTCCTAAAAGCTGTAATCTCTCACTTCTAGTACCATCCTTGTAAATCTTTTTGCACTTTCTCCAGTGCTACTGTGTCCTCTTTATAGTATGAAGATCAGAACTGTGCACAATACTCTGTGCGGCATGACAAGGATCCTATAAGTTTAACATAACTTCACTACTTTTGAATTCTGTGCCCCTAGAAATAAATCCCAGTGTTTTGTTAGCATTATTAATTGCCTTGCTGATCTGTGATGCTGCTTTTAATGAGTTGTTCACTTGTATCCCTAGATCCCTTTGCCCATTCAGTTACTTATTTTCTAAGGTGTAGATACAACCTACGTGACACATTTGATATTTTCTGTGACTGTACAGTAATTGACTGACTCATTGTTTGTCTGACAGGATGGTGTCATGTGGCAGAGATAATATTCGCCTGTGGCGAGTTCGAAGTGAGGCACTGCGGTCTTGCCCAGTAAACCTGGGTGAATATCATTGTTTGGAATTTACAGATGTAGCGTTTGAAGAGGGGCATCTGGCTGACAAAGACCCTGCGGACAGAACACTGTAAGGGCAAAAGCAAACAAAATAAATTAAACAAGGAAATTTGCCAAGACCAGTTCCATGTGATCGAACTCAAGTACTGATTTGAACTAATTTGATCAAACCTGCCAGTGTATGTTGTATATTATATGTCCTGTATATATCATGTTAAACCCATTTATTTACACAGGGATAGGGTGTATACAAGGAATGAGTACATGACCTATCTGTTTATTTAGCCGCATATTCAGCAGTAAGTGTTCTTGTTAATTTCAAGCAATGGCCTGTATAATGTTAGATTTTTATTGGTTGCAATGCTCACTTTAAAATCTCAATATTTAAAACAAATCTGTAGGTTATCAGATTAAGCTGAATTTATGGATTAAGGTGTTGAAGCCACTAAAAGATGCAGAGAATGCATGTGGAAGACCGATGGTTGAATTGGATCTTTTACATGGGATGGGGGTAGAAGCTGTAATTTTAATCACAGCAGTTTGAAAACACGATTTTAATGTTGCAGAAATACACCATGGGTATGTTGAAGTTTAGGAACAGAAGTAATGGGGCAGATATTTGTCTTCACTGCCTGGGTGGTAATGTGCCGGAGCCAATCAGTCGCCCTTCATAAAACCCACCTGATATCATGTTGATTTTATGTGGGTTCTATCTGCCTCACCAGATTACCACCCAGGTAGGGAAGACGGAAGTCTACCCCAACAGATTTTTATATCTTGGCGCAACTTGTCAAGCCACACACTTTCCCGCGCCCTCCCCCCCCACCCCCGGTAATAACAGTACCTTTTGGGGTTGGGTGGGGGGGCGGGCGGGGAGATTGCGGTGGAAATGTGAAACTTTATTTAATGGACCTCGCTATTAAAGGAATCCTAGACAATTTTCCTGTCCTTAACCCAGGGACATCTCTACTATACACCAGCTGTAATTGGCTAATTCAATACAGGCCAGTGATCGCACATGAGAGTGTCCTGTTCTCACTGGTTCAGCTACAAGCTAAATCTGTTGACCCATCATGGGATTCTGGATGAATTGATATTTATCATGAAAAGGAGTCTGAGAATATTAAAGTAGTAATGGAAACAATTGATTGTTCAAATCTATGATTTTGAGGGTGACAAGTGAGGAGATTTAATAAAGACGAGATTCATATTCTTGAATCACGAATGACACCCATTAAGTCACCACTTCAAACTCTCGGAGCTTATCAATTTAGGCAGTAAATGATGTCTCACATGAACATTATTCTGATTTTTATTTTAAACGTGATTTTGACTTGGAGGTCAAATATTGGTGTTTTGAAATTACAAAATTGATTTAATGAGGCGATCGTTTCTATGTTGTTCATCCAGTATGCTTTGACAATCATAACATAAGAAATAGGAGCAGGATTAGGCAATTTGGCTCATCAAGCCTGCACTGCCATTCAATAAGATTATGGCTGATCTGATCATGGACTCAGTTCCACTTCACTGCCCGCTCTCCATAACCCTTTACTCCCTTATCGCTCAAAAATCTGTCTATCCCAGCCTTAAATATATTCAGAGACCCAGCCTTCACAGCTCTATGGGGCAGAGAATTCCATAGATTTACAACTCTCTGAGAGAACAAATTCCTCCTCATCTCAGTTTTAAATGGGCGGCCCCTTATTCTAAGACTATGTCCTCTAGTTTTAGTTTCCCCCATGAGTGGAAGTATCCTCTCTGCATATCCACCTTGTCGAGCCCCCTCATTGGGCCCAAGTTTCCACACGCGCCTAGAACGGCGCAGTCCCGACCTGGACGCCCGTTTTTCGCGCCACAAAGTGCGCCTAAAAAAATCCTCAGTATTCTCCACCTACTTGCAGGTCATCTGGCCCTCGGCGCACCCAGCACGAGCTGTGGGGGGGCGGAGCCAGGTCCCTGCGCTGAAAACCGTGCTGGGACCTCTGCACATGCGCGCTGCAGTGGGCACGCAAGTGCAGTAGCTCCAGGCGGCGAACTGTGTGGGAGGGGCCCGAAGCACGCAACCCCTAGCCCTGGCTGAATGGCCTCACTGGGGCTGCGTGAATAAGGCTCCTCCCACGGCCAGCTCCTGCTCCCCGCCGACCAGACCCGACACTCGCTCCCCGCCCCCCCTCTGCCTCCGGACCAGACCAGACACCCGCTCCCCCCCTGCCTCCAGACCAGACCAAACACCCCCCCCCGCCGCCTCCGGACCAGACCTGACACCCGCCCCCTGCCCTGCCTCCGGACCAGACCAGACCCGACACCCGCGCCCCCCCCCCCCCCCCCGACTGACCCGACTCGACCCGCGCTCCTGTTCCCGCTCCCCGACTGGACCCGACCCGACCCTACCCGCGCTCCTGTTCCCGCTCCCCGACCCGACCCCCCCCCCCCCCCCCCCCCCACTGGACCCGACCCGACTCCCGCTCCCGCTCCCGGACTGGATCCGACCTGACCTCCCTCCCCCCCCCTCTCTCTCTCTCTCCCTCTCTCCCCCCCCCCCCCCCCCTCCCTCTCTCTCTCCCCCCCCCCCCCCTCCTCCCTCTCTCTCCCAGCTCTCCCCCTCTCTCTCTTTTTCCCCCCCCCCCCGACCCGACCCGAACCTCCCCTCCCTGACCCGACCCAACCCAACGCCCCCTACGTGTAAATCTGGTGCTGGGGACGAGCCCTGCCCGAAGTCTCGGGCCGGCCGTTCAGCCTTCGGTCCCGAAAGGCCTGCCTGAAGAACTTTCACACAGGTAGGAAGATGGTTTATTTAATCTTTTCTTTGCTTATAAATGTTTATTCAGGTTGGATTTATTTGTATAATATTTGTATAAGTATAAATAAGGATTTATTATAGAATTTAATAACTTCCCTCCCCCCCACCTCGTTCTGGATGCCTAATTTGTAACCTGCGTCTGATTTTTTAATGTGTAGAACAGGTTTTTTCAGTTCTACAAAAATCTTCACTGCTCCATCCTACTTTAGTTTGGAGTACGTTTTCACTGTGGAAACTTTCAAATCAGGTGTCAGTGGCCGGACACGCCCCCTTTTGAAGAAAAAATTCTGTTCCAAAGTGGAACTGTTCTACCTGATGAGAACTGCAGAAAATAAAATGCGGAGAATTGCGATTTCTAAGATAGTCCGTTCTCCACCAGTTGCTCCTAAAAATCAGGCGCAAATCATGTGGAAACTTGGGCCCATTATCTTATAAGTTTCAATAAGCACCTCTAATTCTTCTAACTCCAATGAGTATAGGCCCAACCTATCTTCATAAGTCAACCCCCTCATCTCCGGAATCAGCCTAGTAAACCTTCTCTGAACAGCCTCCAATGCAAGTATATCCTTCCTTAAATACGGAGACCGAAACTGTACACAGTACTCTAGGTGTGACCTCAGTAATACCCTGTATAGTTGTAGCAGGACTTCTCTGCTTTTATACTCTCTTTCCCCCTTGCAATAAACGCCAATATTCCATTTGCTGTCCTGATTACTTGCTGTCCCTGAAGACTAACTTTTTGTGTCATGCACAAGGACTCCCAGGACCCTCTGTACTGCAACACTTTACATTTTTTCTCCATTTAAATTATAATTTGCTTTTCTATTTTTCTGCCAAAGTGAATAACCTCACATTTTCCCACATTATACTCCATCTGCCAGATTTTTGCCCATTCACATAGCCTGCCTATATCCCTTTGCAGTTTTTTTTTTGTGCCCTCCGCAGAATTTGCTTTCCCACTCATCTTTGTATCATCAGCAAACTTGGCTACATTACACTCGGTCCCTTTATCCAAATCATTAATATAAATTGTAAATAGTTGAGGACCAATCCCTGCAACATCCCACTAGCCACTGTTTGTCAACTGGAAAATGACCCATTTATCTCGACTGTTCTGTGAGTTAGCCAATTCTTTTTATGTGTCACCTTATCGAATGCCTTCTGGAAATCCAAATACACCACATCCACTGGTTCCCCCTTATCCACTCTACTTGTTACAGCCTCAAAGAACTCCAGCAAATTTGTCAAACATGATTTCCGTTTCAGAAAACCAAGCTGACTCTGCTTGATTGAATTATGCTTTTCCAAATGTCCCGCTACTGCTTCCTTAATAATGGACTCCAGCATTTTCCCACCAACAGATGTTAGGCTAACTGGTCTATTGTTTCCTGCTTTTTGTCTGCCTCCTTTTTTAAATAGTAGCATTACATTTGCAGTTTTCCAATCTGCTGGGATAGCCCCAGAATCCATGGAATTTTGGTAGATAACAATCAATGCATTCACTATCTCTGCAGCCACCTCTTTTAAAACTTTAGGATGTAAGCCATCAGGTCCAGGGGACTTGTCTGCCTTTAGTCCCATTATTTTACTGAGTACTACTTCATTCGTGATAGTGATTGTATTAAGTTCCTCCCTCCCTATAGTCCCTTGGTTATCCATATGTTTTTAGTGTCTTCTACTGTGAAGACCGATACAAAATATTTATTCAACGTCTCTACCATTTTCCTGTTCTCCATTATTAATTCCCCAATTCCATCCTCTAGAGGACCAACATTTACTTTAGCCACTCTTTTCCCAGTCCGCTTTAGCCAACTCTGCCCTCATACCTTTGTAGTCTTCTTTATTTAAGCTTAGGATCCTGTTTGAGAACCAACTTTCTCGCCCTGCAACCGAATTTGAAATTCAACCATGTTATGGTCACTCATTCCTAGAGGATCCTTTACTGCGAGATCATTTATTAATCCTGTCTCATTACACAGTACCAGATCCAAGATAGCCTGCTTCCTGGTTGGTTCCGCAACGTATTGTTCAAGGAAACTATCCCGTATTCAATGAGCTCTTCCTCAAGACTGCCCTGGCCAATTTGCTTTGTCCAATCAATTTGAAGGTTAAAATCACCCTTGATTATTGCCGTTACTTTACTACAAGCCTCCATTATTTCTTGATTTATACTCTGTCCAACAGTGTAGCTACTGTTAGGGGGCCTATAGACTATGCCCACCAGTGACTTTTCCCCCTTATTATTCCTTATCTCCACCCAAACTGATTCAACATCTTGATCCCCTGAGCCAATATCGTTTCTCACTACCGCACTGATCCCATCATTTATTAACAGTGCTACCCCATCTCCTTTTACTTTCTGTCTGTCCTTCCGAATTCTCAAATACCCCTGAATATTTAGTTCTCAGTCCTGGTCACCTTGCAACCACGTCTCTGTAATGGCTATCAGATCATACCCATTTGTATCTATTTGTACCATCAACTCATAGGTTAGCTTGCTGATACTATTGTACTTGGTAAATCTGCCAAGTTCATCAACACTTCTTATTTAGGTGTCAGCCATGGCTCAGTTGGTAACTCTCTCGCCTCTGAGTTAGAAGGTTGTAGGATTGCATTCCCACTACAGAGACTTGAGCACAAAATCCAGGCTGGCACTCCAGTGCAGCAATGTTGGAGGTGCCGCCTTTCAGATTAGACATTAAACCGCGGCTCCTTCTCCCCTCTCAGATGGACGTAAAAGATCCATTTTGAGGAAGAACAGGGGAGTTATCCATAGTGTCCTGGCCAATATTTATCCCTTAACCAACATCACTAAAACAGATTACCTGGTCATTATCATATTGCTGTTTGTGGGAGCTTGCAGTGCGCAAATTGCTGTGTTTCTTACATTACAACAGTGACTACACTTCAAAATACTTAATTGGCTGTAAAGCTCTTTGCGATGTCCTCAGATCGTGAAAGGTGCCCTTCTTCTTTAATCAAGTTGGGATATTAGATATGATAACCAATCTGAATATGAACTGTGTATTTATTTCTATTATGTTGTACAATTGCAGCTTTGCATGCAGCAAAAGTGGACACATCATTGAAATCGATTATAAAAATGTTGTGATTAAGAATGCACGTCGCTTGTTCCCCTCCCAGCAAAAGCACTCCCACAGACAGGAAACAGAGGGATTAAATTCAGGTAGGAGGCTGCATTTCTGGTGCAAGGTTAATAATTAATCTTGTAGTTTTGTGTGTAGAAAATATAATTAAATGAAACTTTGCAAAAGAAAAGTGAAATGATTTGGAAAATTAGTTCATTGTGGTAGTATAGCTGCTATTTAAACTAAAATTATTTGACGCTTCCATAATGTATAATCCAAAGACTATTCCACTTAAAGGACGAAAATGTGTTTTGATGGTTCATTACATGGAGTGATGAGACAGAGTGATTTCTCCCCCACTCGATTTGAGGAGAGATGGGGATTCCTACTATAAACAGGACTGAATTCTGATGATGGGCTTAAAAAAAAGACTTACATTCACCTCCTTTTGAACTGGAGAATTTAAGGGAAGTTCAAAGCCATTAAGCAGGATAGAAGAAATTAATCTTGATGCATGAAAGAAAGACTTGCATTCATATAGCATCTTTCACGACCTCAAGACATTCCAAAGCACTTTACAGCTAATGAAGTACTTTAGAAGTCTAGTCACTGTTGCAATGTAGGGCACACAGCAGCCGATTTGCGCACAGCAAGCTCCCACAAACAGCAAAGTGATGATAACCAGATTTTTTTTTTTAATGTTGATGGAGGGCTAAATATTGGCTAGGACAGTAAGGATAACTCCCCTGGTCGTCTTTGTAACAGTGCCATGCGATCTTTTACGTTCAGCTGAATGAGCAGACGGGGCCTCGCTTTAACGTCTCATCCAAAAGACAGCACCTCCAATGATGCAGTACCCCCTCAGTACTGCACTGGGGAGTCAGCCTAGATTTTCGTGCTCCAGTCTCTGAAGTGGGACTTAAACCCACAACCTTTGACTCAGAGGAGTGAGTGGTACTTGCTGAGCCACTGCACTAACATGATGAGATATAGGACTAAACTGGTCAGCCAGATTTCTGACTCACACAAACCCATCATCATTTCTTCAAATGATGCCACTGAGAAACCTACACACATCGCAGTTTCCGTTTTGTCTTGGTAAAAGGCTGATGTCATGAAGTACTTCACATAGAATGATCAGTACCAGATGGGGTAGTGGAGGCAAAAACTTTGGAAAAGTTCAAGATGCAATTGGATTCTGTGATAGGGGCACCATAAATTTGTACCATAGCATGAACTACATCGGTTAAATAATCTCCTTCATTTGTACTTATCTTTTGAACTTTTTGTTCAGCCTGTTAAAGATAATCGAAAACAGGAATGGTTAATCATTGTACTGCATCTTGAAATCCAGCAGGCGGTGCTCTGCTGCATTAAAAGGTGCTTTGGGTTCAAGTTTCGGCCTGAGTTCTCCTATTTTTTTGGAGCAACTAGTTTAGAATGGAACATCTTAGAAATTGCAATTCTTGGCATTTAATTTGCTCCAGTTCTAGTGAGCTAGAATAGTTTCATTTTAGAACAGATTTTTTTTTCAAAAGGGGGCATGTCCAGCCACTTATGCCTGTTTTGCAAGTTTAGGCAGCGAAAACTTACTCCAAACTAACTTAGAATGGAGTAAGTGTAGATTTTTATACGCTCCGAAAAACCTTGCCGACACTTATAAATCAGGCGTAGGGGACGAAAGATGGGGGAGGGGGGTTTACAAACATTAAACACTTAACTTTTACAAATAAAGAGCCATCATCAATAATAAATGATAAATAAATCAACCAATAAATCAATCCAAAAATGTTTTTAAAATAAAATATAAAAAAATAATAAAAAATCAATCAATAAATAAAAAATTATTTCTACTCATCTGCAGCACCGGGAGCCCTCCAACAGCGTGCTGGGACACCCCCCCCCCCCCCAGTGTCTGTGTGTGTGTGTGTGTGTGTCTCTCTCTGTCTCTGTCAGTGTCTCTGTGTTTCTGACAGTGAGGGACAGACGGAGGGAGGGAGGAAGGAAGGAAGGGACCCATCCTCGGGGGCCTGGAGCTACTGCACATGCGCGCGCTCTTTCAGCACCGGGACCTGGCTCCGCCCCTGACCCCTTGTGCTGCGCCACGCCGAGCACGAAGACATACTGAGTAGCCGGAGAATCACAAGGTATGTTTTCGGCGCCCTTTTCTTCCAGAAAGTCGGCGCACCTTATCGAGATGCACCGTTTTTCCAGAGGGCGGAAACTTGGGCCCCAAAAGTGGGACGGGGCATTGTTGCACTGAGCGAATCACCTTGGTTATATTAATGTATCTCATACGATATATAATTTAATAAAACCTCTGACTTTGAGTGTAACGCTTTAGAAAGTAAGTTTAAAATCTAATGGTCTGAAAAGTGGAATGGATATGTTTATCCACTTGTTACATAAGAACATAAGAAATAGGAGCAGGAGTAGGCCATTTGGCCCCTCGAGTCTGCTTCGCCATTTAATACGATCATGGCTGATCCGATCATGGACTCAGGTCCACTTCCCTGCCCGTTCCCCATAACCCCATTATTCCCTTATCGGTTAAGAAACTATCTATCTCTGTCTTAAATGTATTCAATGACCCAACTTCCACAGCTCTCTGAGACAGCGAATATCACAATTTACAACCCTCTGAGAGAAGAAATTCCTCCTCATCTCATTTAAATGGGCGGCCCCTTATTCTAAGATTATGCCCCCTAGTTCTAGACTCCCCTGTCAGTGGAAACATCCTCTCTGCATCCACCTTGTCAAGCTCCCTCATAATCTTATACGTTTCGATAAGATGACCTCCCATTCTTCTGAATTCCAATGAGTAGAGGCCCAACCTTTCCTTCCTCACAAGTCAACCCCTCATCTCTGGAATCAACCTAGTGAACCTTCTCTGAACTGCCTCCAAAGCAAGTATGTCCTTTCTTAAATATGGAAACCAAAATTGCATGCAGCATTTCAGGTGTGGCCTCACCAATGCCCATTGTAACTGTAGCAAGACTTCCCTGCTTTTATATTCCATCCCCTTTGCAATAAAGGCCAAGATTCCATTGGCCTTCCTGATCACTTGCTGTACCTACATACTAACCTTTTGTGTTTCATGCACCAGGACCCCCAGATCCTGCTGTACTGCAGCACTTTGCAATTTTTCTTCATTTAAATAAAAACTTGCTCTTTGATTTTTTTTTTCTGCCACAGTGCATGACCTCACACTTTCCAACATTATACTGCATCTGCCAAACTTTTGCCCACTCACTTAGCCTGTCGATGTCTTTTTGCATATTTTTTATGTCCTCCTCACACATTGCTTTTCCTCCCATCCTTGTATCGTCAGCTAATGTGAGACTTGTACCAGGGACCTAGACTACCAAGAGGATCAACTATTTTTGAATTGAGTACTATTTAGATAATGAATCACATACTCAAATTATTAAATGAGGAATTCATAAATAAATGTACACTGTATCTGAAATATTTCTGAAAGGTGCAGTTTTTTTGTTAATACACAAGATCTAATGAGTTTTCTGTTTGTTTGGGATCTGTATTCCACCATTGTAAAAAAAAAAACTGCACCTTTCAGAAATATTTCAGATACAGTGTACATTTATTTATTAATCATTTAATAATTTGGTTATGTGGTTCATTATCTAAATAGTACTCTATTCAAAAATAGTTGATTCTCTTGGTAGTCTAGGTCCTGGGTACAAGTCTCACGTTGGTTATGACCTCACAGAAGTGGGGCTTTCTGCAAAGTAACTATCAAACTCTGGCATTTTGTTTCTTTGCTGCCTAAATATGCATTGTAGCAACATGCAGGCACTAGCCCTGATGGTGCAAGAGATGTTGGGAGGAAACGTATGTGTGATTTTAAGAATGTCTTGATCTGTCTCAGGGTTTGCAGTTGGAACTCAAATGTGTTTGTATGATCATCTTTCAGATACCTGGAATTAGTATGCTAAATATTTTTTTTAAATTGCAGGTGCTGGTATTGCCATCAACAGTATCAGTGTTTTTGCTGCTTTCTGTGCCACAGGATCTGATGATGGTTACTTGCGTCTCTGGCCCCTGGATTTCTCCACTGTCTTTCTTGAAGCAGGTGACTATATTGATATCTATATTTATTTCATCTAGTAGGTTTGTTGTGGTTTTGTATAAGTTATTATAAATGCACATTGATTTGTAAAATGTAGTTTTTCCTCCCCAGCCCTCCCTCCCTGTGCATCATTTCCAGATTCAGAGCAGGCAGGAAACTTGCTTCCAGGCCTCTGCCTTGCCATTTGTGAGCCGAAGTTTAGATTGCACAATGCAAGCTACCCTGTATAGGTTCTTCCACCTTGGTGAAGGGAATGTCTATATAATTGATGAGAAAACTTTGATATGGGACAACAGCTGTTGGAAAGCATTACCGAGAGGCCCGGCATGAGAGCATGTGTGTATTAATGGCTCATGAGTTGGTTGCAGAAAGGTAAACAGTCCCTGCTGGAACTCTGCACTGCCTGGAACCAGAGTTGAATGGGGTTTGGTGAGTGACCATGCTGTGATCAGTGAGTTGGTGGCAGTGCTCTCGTACATCTCTTGTTGAGTTGTGTTGCTTCATATGCCACTCATAAGCAGCTCCTAAGACCTGCTGTTCATCTAGGAAGGTTGAAATGTACACTTGTCAGTTGTCTAATGACCAAGTAGTGACTATACCCCTTGGCAAGGGAGAAATAAGTGGGTTCATGGCTCCAAGGGACTTGGCTGGTATTGGAAGTTCAGAATGATTCTGCAGTCAAATACCTGAACCAGGTAGCTCTGCACATTTCAGGGCCTGTTGAAGTTCACTAATGGATCATGGAGCAGTAGATCTGTCACTTGTGATTGGGAGCGTTTGAATTCTTCCCATTCAGTTCCAGAGAATTCTACGAGCCATTTTCCGAACAGGTAGCCTGGTCCTAGCTGGGAAAGCAGTGGGAAGATTACAATGCTTTGTGATGGTCAGCTGAGCGGTTATGGCTGGCTAACCTCCATAAGCTCCCTGCGCACACTTGGGGGTCTCTAAATCTTGGGTCTGCCAATGGGAAGTGTTCCTTATGGAGAGAGAGTGTGCACTTTATACCAGGCAAACATAAACTCGACAGGTGTAGATTTCTCAGTAACTTGTTTCATGGTTTCGATCATGTCAGACACCCAACTGAACAAAAAGGAAGCAGGTATGAAAATTGGCTTCTTGATGTATTTTGTTCTTGGCAATGATGGTAAAATGTCTCTCTTACTCTTTGATAAACAAAGTACGACTGTACATTTAAAAACAAAAGTAAGTTTTGAAATTGCTGCATGACTGTACAGAATTACTAACTCCTGCATCTATCGATAGAACACGAAGGTGGTGTCAGCTTCGTAAGCATCGACCCTAATGGACTGAAAGTACTTGCAGTAACCACTACAGGTAATCTAGGATACCTGGATATACCCAGCAGGGGCTATGCAACATTAATGAGGTCACATACAAACAGAATTCTGGCTTTCTCAGTGGATGGAATAAGGAGACATCTTGTTACTGTATCTGAAGACTGCACCATCCGTGTGTGGGACCTTGATTCTATGCAGCAGGTGTGTATTTTATCTTCAAAAGTCTTTTGTGTGTATATTTGGAGGGTGACTAGTGGAAAAATACCAGCCTTTTCTAAAATAACTGATTATTGTTTTCACTTGACATAACTCGTCTCTTCCATTTTGGAATCTAATAAAAACATAAAATGGAACTTTAGCCTAAATCTTGGTTGTAATTCCTTACATAGGTGCATGGTCAGAGAAATAGTATAATTGGTGGGTGTATGTTGCTCTGTGGTTAGTTCTGAGAAGTGTGTTTCTTTCTCCTGCAATAGCAGAAACATGTTGGATACCTCCATTTTTTTTCTATCTTTCCCACTCCAAAACAAAATCCATTCTCAACCCCCTCCAAAAAAAAAAAGAATTGTGCTCTTAAGTGATTTCATGTGGTTCTGGATCTTCATATTTCTGATTTGTATAGAATGGGTTAAGAGGGAAATGATTTGTTTAAATTCAAAGAAATGTGTTGATTTACAAGACATGTTACTGGAGTTGTCTTGTAACTGAATATATGTTTTTATGACTAACAGTTATACGACTTTGTGAGTGCTGAAGAGACTCCGTGCGCTGTGACGTTTCACCCTATACAGCAGATCTTTGCTTGTGGATTCAGCAGTGGAAATGTACGAATTTTTAACGTGGGGAATTCTAGACTCCTGGCTGAACAACGGTGAGTGCTCAATTCTATAGCATTTTGTTTTAGATTACGAGTATTTTTTAGTTCAAAACTTATTTTGTACGATCCAGTCGCAAAAGTTGTTTGCAAACTTTGCTGTGGAGTGAATGAATGAGGCTTCAGTCCTAGGTTTTGCTGACATTTTGCGTATGTGATCTCCAGGCAGCACAGAGGACAGGTGATTGGACTTGTGTTTTCCCCCAATGGAGAGTATATGTACAGTGCTGGGTCTATGGGTTCGTTGGCTCTGTATGATGCCACTGAGGAGGATTACCATGTTGTCAGGATCCTGGGTAAGTTGGTACAGTTTAGGTGGAAGTTTAGCCCAGCTGTTGAACTCCTGAGGTACTTGCAGCACATTCCTATGGCCCTTGTCTAAATCTCAAGGTTAACTGATATTTGATGTGGAATGTTTACGAGGAGAGAGGAGAGGTTTGGAGGGTCTCTCATAACTGAGTGCAGTATTACCTGAGACCACCCCATAACTGCAGCCATGTTTTTTTTTCATCATCGAGCTTTAAATTTACTTAACTGTAGTTCCGGGAGCAGGAATTAATGGGATGAAGACTGAGAAAGTTCATATTTTCAAACCAGACAAGGAGCAACTTTTCTTCTAGCGCATTGATCATAAAGCATTGCATCATTACCTACATTACAACAGTGACTACACTTAAAGTACTTCGTTGGCTGTAAAGTGCTTTGGGACATCCTGAGGTTTTCTCGAGTACTATATAAATGCAAGTTATTTCTTTAATTGCCTGGGTCCATCGTTGCCTCTGGAGTCCCCCAGGCAACTATCCTTGGCCCCTCCTCTTTCTCTGCTGCCCCTCGTCGATATCATCTGAAAACACAACATCAGGTTCCACATGTAGGCTGACGACACCCAGCTCTACCTCGCCGTCACCTCTCTCGATCTTTCCACTGTCTCTAATTTGTCACGTTGTTTATCCTAACCCTGTCCTGGATGAGCAGAAATTTGTTCCAACTAAATATTGGGAAGACTGAAGCCATTGTTTTCAGTCCCACCACCAATTCTGTTCCATAGCCAACATTCCATCCATCTCTGGTTTCTCTGTCTCACTATCTGAGGTTGAACCAGATCATTCACAACTTTTGGCATCCTATTTGAGATGAACTTCCAATCACTTATCTGCTCCATTACCAAGACCGCCTACTTCCATCTCCGTAACATCGCCCGTCTCCACCCCTGCCTCAGCTCATCTGCTGAAACCCTCATCCATGCCTTTTGTTACCTCTAGACTTCACTATTCCAATGCTCTCCTGGCCAACCTCTCATCTTCCACCCTCCGTAAACTTTCTAACTCATCCAAACCTCTGCTGCCTGTATCCTAACTTGCACCAAGTCCACCATTGGCAGCTGTGTCTTTAGCTGCCTCGACCCTAAGCTCTGGAATTCCCTCCGAGTCTCTCCACACCCCTCTCCTTTAAAATTCTCCTTTAAAACCTAATTTTTTGACCAATGAACGCATTATGTGCCAGATGATGCTGTAATCGTTATCTGAAATGTATTGGTTACTATGTGCACACTGTTCTTCCAGGTAATGTTGTGGCAAGAGGCAGTTATTCTGGTCCAGATGCACTAACCGTGAGCAGCGATAGCCGTTACTTGGCTTTTGTGGGCCCATCTGAATACATAGTCACAGTGATGGATGCTCGTTCACTAGATGAGGTAATCTGCTATAATTCACCAGAGCAATTTTATCCTCCTAACAAACGAATTAAACGTCTGCTAAATGAATTTATTTTTGGGGGTAAAGACTCTTGTGTTTTAAGCGTTTTATTGTGCTACGTCATTTGTAGCTAAGAGAATGGGTCAGACGTCTGTTGCCTGGTTTTTGCCAATGTCATTCTGGCCTCTAGGTAGACAAAAGCAGTCTACTTGATAACTCTTCATAATTTTCTCCTTGTGGGAAAGCATTTACTGTCTTCTTGATTTTTCTAAGTAGCAGCAAGGCTAATAACATAAATTCAGCTTGTGAGTGATCAAGTTTGTGGAAACCTATGTGACCATTCCATGCATGGTGTGTTTTTTATTTGTTCCAGGTTGTGGGTGATGTTGGCAAGGCCACATTTAGTACCCATTCTTAATTGTCCTGAGAAAGTGTTAATGGTCCTTCTTGAACCACTGGAGTCCTTGTGGTGATGGTGCTACCGTAATAGTGTTAAATAAGGAATGCCAAGAAATTAACCCAACAGCGATGCATGAAGAGTGATACATAATAACTTTTGTTTATATAGCATCATTAAAGTAGTAAAATGTCCCAAGGCACTTCACAACAGTCTTAGATAAAGAAAAAGCGAGAGAAGGAAGTGTAAAAGAGGTAAAAGGCTTGGGTCTGAAGCAGCAGCCAAAATGCGCATGCAAATTACATTGTAAATAATACAATAAGGTGTATACATTAGTAAAATCAGTATAATGATTAATTATAATTAAACAAAATTTTATAATTTCTAATTATAGTATGTATTAAGTTAAAATTAGAAAATCAGCAATTGAAGCAAATTAAATAGGTTTTTAGCTTTTTAAAAAATAAATTCATTCCCTGTCCATTTATTTAATTAATATGGAAGAACCAATCACAGCCCTCCATCCTTGTGATGTCATAATGTCATTACTTTTTATTTCTCATTTTGTCCCCTTGACAGGTCCATTGAGGCTAGCTTTTTTGAACCTCCCGCCAGCTGCTCCAGGCTCGAGCTGCCTCCGTTGTCATGGATCAGCTTTTTTTTGAAACTCATGCTGCCTCCGTTGACAGGGAGCAGCTTTTTTGAAACTTGCTCCAGGCTCGAGCTGCCTCCGTTGTCATGGAGCAACTTTTTTTGAAACTCCCTCCAGCTGCTCCAAGCTTGTGCTGTCTCCATTCTCAGGGAGCAGCTAATTTTTAAAAATTCCGCCAACTAACAAGGCGGCGGTTCCATGAACATTTCCATCCTCGACCATGGTGGAGCCCAGCACACGAATGCAAGAGACAAGGTTGAAGTGTTGAAGTGTCTTTAGCCAAGTGGCCAATCCTACTCTGGCTCCTGCTGAGGTCCCAACCATCACAGATGCCAGTGTCTGGCCAATTCAGTTCACTCCACGTGGTGGAGGATGTCCTCACGGTGGATATGAGACTTTGTCTTCGAGGATTGTGCGGTGCTCGCTTCTACCAATTCTCTTGTGGAGAGATGTGTCTGTGACAGATATATTATTGAGGACGAAGCCAAGTAGGTTACTTCCTTGCGTTGGATCCCTTACAACCTCACTCGGGCCCAGTCTGACTGCAGGCTGAGCCCCTTTAAGTGGTAGTAGTATAGAGCCACTTTTGATGGTGAAGTTCGTTATCGAGAGTACATTACGTGCCCTTCTTTCCCTCAGTTTCCTCCAATTTATTTTCAATATGGAGGAGTACTGATTGTCAGGTGGGCGGGGGTTGCGGAAAGGTTGGGTGGGTGGAGGAAGCAGTCTGTGGTGATTAACAGGAGGTTTCCGTAACTTTGACGTGAAGCTATGAGGCTGTGCCCTGATTGTATGTCCTGCCAGTGGAACATAACATACCCAGGGATAGTGATAAAGGAATTTTGGATGTTGGCTGATAGATATGATTCTGTGAGTACAACTAGGTCAAGTTAGTATCAGTAATGGTGACCATGTAACTGTTGGATTGTCATTAAAAACCCATCTAGTTCACTAATGTCCTTTAGGGAAGAAAATCTGCTGTCCTTACCCGGTCTGGCCTAGATATGACATCAGTGTGGTTGACTCTTAACTGCCCTCTGAAATGGCCTAGCAAGCCACTCCGTTGTACCAAACTGCTAGGAAAAACATCACACGGACTGCAGAGGTTCAAGAAGGCTGCTTACTACCACTTTCTCGAGGGCAATTGGGGATGGACAATAAATGATGGCCTTGCCAGCGACGCCCATATCGCATGAATGAATAAAGGAAAAAAAAGCTTGAGTAGTCTCAACTTGAGCACGAGCCCCCAGATGTTAGTATGCCATCTCTGGCACATTAGTTGAATTTATAACTGGAAGGAAAGTTGAAAGATTGTTGGCCGCTGTATAAGAAGCTACTTTATTACTGGAAGAGAAGTGCAGGATGTGTATTAACAGAGCAGTGGTTTTCCTTCTGTCCAGGTGCAGAAATATAATTTACCCCTTCAGCACCAATTATATTTTCTTCAAAAATCAGTGACATAGCAATAGATAGAAAATCCACTGCAGGAACTTTCTGTATTGGAATTGTTTCCCTACATAGATTGGAATAAAGGCTGCCACTGCCCTGTTTTTCTTCATCTATATATTCACTTATTATTGGACACAATGTTTGGAAACCTGCTTTAAGTTGCCTTCCAGTTGTACAGAGTTGGAACGAATTTTGTTCATTTGAGGCCTGTAGCGCTATTTTAATCAACCTATTATTCTGTAAAGTGATTGCGCACTTAAACCTGTTAGCGTATGGTGGTGATTATTCCATGCGTATAAATTTTGGTTCAACCAATGTGACTGATCTATCCCAGTGAGTGCTTGTAACAGAGGGAAAAAAGCAACTTCTGCCCTCATTTACACCATAGAATAAAGAAAACAAGATGCAATCAGTGATAATAAAAATAATTAATCCCTTTGAATGTGTGTGTGATTCAGGTTTCATTGGTAACCTGAAACCTTTCTACTCATTCTCAGGGTGTACAACTACAATATAGGCTTATCTGTAATCTGTACCAGTCACATTACACTAGCAGCAAAAGTCTGTTTTCACCGATATCCTTTTTGTTGTAGATAATGCTTATAGATGTCAGTATTCTGGACCTGGAGACGACCACCCTTGACACGGCTCTCAAAGTCTGCTATCCTTCTGCTGCAATCAGCCAGCTGCTAGTAACTACATCCTCTAATAAGATACTGTGGCTGAATGCAAGGACTGGGAGATTGATTCGAGAGGTACATATCTGATGATGAGGGCATTTCTTCGTAAAACATATAAAGTTAGGTGGTGCCAGGACCAATTACAATTGTAGCACTGTATTAAGGGAAGACTGCAGACAACGACACGACAAAGACCTTTATCGTCAAATATATTAGTTTGAAAAATACAGTTTGATACTTAAAATGATTTAAAGATTTGTTTATAGCTCCCTGGTGGCTTAGCTGGTTCAGACAGTGAGCAATTGTCCCACGCAGACCAGTACGATTCTGGATTCAGTCCCTGAACTGTGCTAAGTTAGCTGATCTCAGCCAGGCCAGTGGTTGGGCTGCCGCAATTGGATATATTTTAAATTAAAATGTTGGGTTTTGGTTTTACTAAGTTGGCAATTTAAATGTTTCTTCACAACATGTTTCAGTTTGTGATCAAAGCCTATACTACTTTGATTTACTTCAGACAGCTCAGCCTCTTCTCTTGTCAGTGCCAACACCTAATTTAACAATTTGTGGAAGCGGGAAGAGGCATTTGATATTTTGGCTGAATTATTACAGGCTCTAAACCAGAGCCTGAGTGTAGCACGGTGGAGCTGCCTATTCTCTTCGAGGAAATTTACAGAAAATGTGCACTTTGCTTTGTCGTAATTGGACTATATTGTTCCAATAGGTTTGTAATGTACACAAGACGGTCTCCTCATCTTTGGCTGTGAGTGAGGACATTCGGTACCTACTGACCACTGGGGATAAGGTCATTAAAATCTGGGATTATCATCTGAAACAGGACATTAATTTCCAGGTATGGAATTCCATGTCAATGTTTTTTTGAACAGGTTAGACTGACCTACTTCAGTACCAACACACAAGTGAAATCTGGATTCAGATTAACATCTCATATTCAGTGATATATTAAAAGCGAGAAAAAATGAAGACGCAAGTGATTTTATTTAATTCAGTTTCTCCCATTTTCCAAATTAAATATCCTGCCATATGTTATCCAAAGCTAAGAGGATAGCCCAGAGTCCTGCTTTTGGGCATTTATCGTTGCTAATTTGTAAGTCATTATGAGCTTTGCTGGAGTGATTTGGGATCACTTCTGATTTTTAACTGCCTCTGTGGCTCTACTCAGTAACTATATCACAGCTGACATTGTCAGCTTACTGTTAAGACTTAGAGATGCAGTTCTACAATCACCCCTCTAGCGCACCATGTTGGAGTTCCATTGTGCCTCATCACAGTAGGGTTCTGGGAACACTTTAAAGGGAGGAGGAGCATTGAACACAGTTGAGTTGAGTTCCTGGATTGAGTTGTTGTTTCCAGGCGAACACAGTTATTGTTTTGAGATAAATTTTAATGGTATTTTTACATTTTATACATTAGTAGTTTTTTTATGTCTGTGCATGCTTTTGCAGGGCATCTAACTAAGTTGAAACAAGTTATTCTAACTTTGTGTAAATCATTGGTGAGGCCACATTTGGAATATTGTATACTGTTTTGGGTCCTTCACAAGACATTGATGCATTGGAGAGGTTCAGAGATTAACAACACTGAAATTAGCGGGACTTGGGACTCTAATAAGAGAGATTTGTAGAGCTGAACTTATTTTCATTAGAGAAAAGATAGTGCAAGTGAAAGATTATTTAACTTGGGCTATAAGTACACAACTAGAGGTTGTGAATATCGAAGTAAAGAGTCTCAAAAAGACAAGATTAGAATGCTTTATTTTTTCTGTCTTCTCCCTCGCCCCAAAGAAGTGAATATATGGACTAGATTGGCAACTGAAACAGTTAATGCTGTTTCAATTGGACTTTTAAAAATGAAGCTAATTGCACATCTGGTTGGAAAGTGGATTGAAGATTATAAGAATTAGTGTAGATAGAAATTATTGAATGTTGTGTGGAGCGCAATGGTTTCTGAATTGCTGAGGCTGTGAAGAGATGTACCTGTTATGTAAAGAAGTGGAAATACAGTCGAGCAGATGGAAATTTCAGCATGATAATGAGGACTGATGATGAAGACTCCAGAACGAGCAGCGCATCTTGCAAAGCTGTTCTTGTACAGCTACAACACTGGCATCTACCTGAAAATATGGAAAACTGCCCAGGTATGTCATGTCCAGAAAAAGCAGGACAAATCCAATCCAGCTAATTACCAGCCCATCAGGCTATTAATCATTAGCAAAGTGATGGAAGGTGTTGTCGACTGTGCTATCAAGCGGCTCTTACTCACCAATAACGTGCTCACCAATGCTCAGTTTGAGATCGCCAGGACCACTCTGCTCCAGAACTTATTACAGCCTTGATCCAAACATGGACAAAAGAGCTGAATTCCAGAGGTGAGGTGAGAGAGGCTGCCCTTGACATCAAGGCAGCATTTGACCGATTGTAGCATCAAGGAGCCCTAGTAAAATTGAAGTCAATGGGAATCAGGAGAAAAACTCTTCACTGGCTGGAGTCATACCCGGCTAGCACACAGGAAGATGGTTGTGATTGTTGGAGGCCAATCATCTCGGCCCCAGGACATCGCTGCAGAAGTTCCTCAGGACAGTGTGCTAGACCCAACCATCTTCAGCTGCTTCATCACTGACCTTCCCTACATCACAAGGTCAGAAGTGGGGATGTTCGCTGCTGCTAAAAATAAAATTGGTGTACGAGATAAATGAAGGAAAGTGCTGTAGGTGGTATCTTCAGATGTAGCAGAAAAAGATGAACAAAACCCCATCTCAGATTTTGGGAAATGTGCATCAGTCAATTTCAAGTGAAAAATCAACGAAATTGAAAATGTCTCCTGATGGAGCATAAATGCTATAATTCAAAACCTTGTAAATCACTAAGGTTTTCAGTTCAGTCTCTCGTCTGCGTTAAGTTGACTCCCATCGACCAAGGCAGTACTGTTGGTATTACTACTGGACTTAATTGCATTGGGTTAGGATAGTAAAAACAAAAAATTGTCATGATTTCCATTCCCTGATATTTGTTCAGTAGCCACTACTGGAAAGTGTATGTGCAAACTTGACAATGGCAGGATTATTTGGTTGTGGTGCTTTGCACAGTTGAATAGTCTGCCGACATTGTCTTGGGCCATGTGTGAAGAGCAGGGCTGGGTAAGTGCGCTTCCAACATCTGAAACTCTTATCACAGCAAAATTCACTGTATTAGAGGAAAGGAGAAACTGGAATGAAATTTAAAAACAGACTGAAAATGAAGAACCTTATTCATGACATACAGCCACAAAGCCAGAGTATGTATAGTCACATATGCCTCAATCCCAACACTAGTACTGTATATTAGAAACTGTGTAAATTGATTTTTCATTGAAATGCAGCTGCTTATCCTGCACAGCAGGATGGCTGTTTTCAGGAGGGCTTTATTTTCTAACTGATTGGATGGATAGATATCCTGTGCAAATAGATTTTGGTTCACCATGTCATCCAGCTTTGTAGACTGCATATGCTTTCTTTCCACTACTGAAGCATGTCTGTCAATTTAGCTTTACCTGATGATTGTTTATCTGATTGCTCAGCTCTCCTGTCTAGCGTTTTGTCTCGCCAGGCATTCTTCAGGATAGTTTTCACTCCTGTTAATGTTCTTTCTTACCAGGTGTTCATTGGTCACTCTGAAACAATTCATCAAGCTACATTCACTCCAGACCAGCTAAGTGTAATCAGTGTTGGAGATGCAATATTTGTCTGGGATTTTCTTGCTGCTGTACGAGACCAGGAGAACAAGTAAGTAAAATGGGTTTGATACTTTATACACTGATAAATTTATTGGCTCCTTGCTGGGATTGTGGCTGCACTTTAAGGGGCTTGTGGAACCCCTAGCTAGAATTTACTTTAGTAAGATTTGAATGTTTTGGTCTATATTTGTACAATTAGTTGATTTTTAGTTTCCAGAGCTTTTGTTTTCTGGAACGACATAAAATAGAGACATAAGAACATGGAACAGGAGTAGGCCATCTAGCTCCTCGAGCCTGCTCCGCCATTCAACAAGATCATGGCTGATCTGGCCGTGGACTCAGCTCCACTTACCTGCCCGCTCCCCATAACCCTTAATTCACTTATTGGTTAAAAAATCTATCTATCTGTGATTTGAATACATTCAATGAACTAGCCTCAACTACTTCCTTGGGCAGAGAATCCCACAGATTCACAACCCTCTGGGAGAAGAAATTCCTTCTCAACTCGGTTTTAAATTGTCTCCCCTGTATTTTGAGGCTGTGCCCCCTAGTTCTAGTCTCCCCGACCAGCGGAAACAACCTCTCTGCCTCTATCTTGTCTATCCCTTTCATTATTTTAAATGTTTCGATAAGATCACCCCTCATCCTTCTGAACTCCAACGAGTAAAGACCCAGTCTACTCAATCTATCATCATAAGGTAACCCCCTCATCTCCGGAATCAGCCTAGTGAATTGTCTCTGTACCCCCTCCAAAGCTAGTATATCCTTAAGTAAGGTGACCAAAACTGCACGCAGTATTCCAGGTGCGGCCTCACCAATGCCCTGTACAGTTGCAGCAGAACCTCCCTGCTTTTGTACTCCATCCCTCTCGCAATGAAGGCCAACATTCCATTCGCCTTCCTGATTACCTGCTGCACCTGCAAACTAACTTTTTGGGATTTATGCACAAGGACCCCCAGGTCCCTCTTCACCGCAGCATGTTGTAATTTCTCCCCATTCAAATAATATTCCCTTTAACTTTTTTTTTTCCCAAGGTGGATGACCTCACATTTTCCAACATTGTATTCCATCTGCCATTCGCTTAACCTATCTAAATCTCTTTGCAGCCTCTCGGTGTCCTCGACACAACCCGCTTTCCCACTAATCTTTGTGTCATCTGCAAATTTTGTTACATTTACACTCTGTCCCCTCTTCCAGGTCATCTATATATACATATTGTAAACAGTTGTGGTCCCAGCACCGATCCCTGTGGCACACCACTAACCACCGATTTCCAACCCGAAAAGGACCCATTTATCCCGACTCTCTGCTTTCTGTTAGCCAGCCAATTCTCTATCCATGCTAATACATTTCCTCTGACTCCGCGTACCTTTATCTTCTGCAGTAACCTTTTGTGTGGCACCTTATCGAATGCCTTTTGGAAATCTAAATACACCACATCTATCGGTACACCTCTATCTACCATGCTTGTTATATCCTCAAAGAATTCCAGTAAATTAGTTAAACATGATTTCCCCTTCGTGAATCCATGTTGCGTCTGCTTGATTGCACTATTCCTATCTAGATGTCCCGCTATTTCTTCTTTAATGATAGCTTCAAGCATTTTCCCCATTACAGATGTTAAACTATTGGTTGACCTGTTGGTAAGTAATGCAGACAGCAGCACACTGTTTTGAAGAGAGTTTAAATGGTATGGGTGCATTGTTTATTGATGGGTTATTAATTAATTCTATTTTTCTTTCTCTGCAGCCTTCCCTCAATTCAGCCGTTTGCCCTTCATAAGGCTGGTGAGTTTTCAGCCCTTAAACAGGATTGATTTTAGTCTGAGTAATATTGGCCTGAAATTTGCGGTGGGCAATGATGGTGAACTATCAGCATTCGCCATCATAACCCCTCTGAAACTAACCACAACTTTAGTGGAGGCACATTTAAATGTGGAAATCCTGACGCAGTCAGTCATTCACTGCTGCACCGCAAGAGCTGCGCTGTGGATCCCCCCCCCCACCCCCCGCAAAAGCCAGCAATCAGTTAAACTGATGAAAACTTCAGTTTTTCCACGCTAATATCGTTGTTAAAAAGCCCATTAACTGTTGAGGCTTGTTGGAATAGGTGTAACTGGGGTTTTAACAGGGTATTGACTGCTCAACAAACATTCTGGCACTGAAAAACTAATGTTTATATTTGTGAAGTATCACATTTCTCCATTATGATATAAAATTACAATTTTCTAAACTTTTTTTGAAAGTTTGTTAATGATATTTCAGCTTCTACCTTATGTAAGAGCCCCATCTTTATTTTGCTCGCTAACTTTTTTTTAAAGTCTGGATAAAAGCAGCTTTTCATTTCCTGATTTGCTGCATGTGAGAATTCTTCATTGTGATTGGCTGCTTAGACAGCTTGATGCTGTCACAGCAGCTCTTCACTGGGAGTTCCCATGACCGAGCGCTCCAATCAGTTACATGTGGATAAAGGTAAATTTCTCGCCACAGAGCAGCTTTCTTCGGAGTGCCTTTGCTTCGCCGCTGACCGCAAATTACATGTCAATCTTGAACTTTGTGGTATTGCTGTGTATTATTTCTTTTGCTGCTGCTCTTGGGTTCTTGTGTGTCTCTGCCAATTTTTAATTTTTAATTTCTGCCAATGTCATTACCGGCTTCCCAATGAGAACATTCCTATCTGAGGTATTTGGAAGCAGAAGAGAAAGATATACAGAGGAATGCCAGGCAGATAAAGCTATAGGAGAACTGCTCTGGGACCACATGCTGTGACTCTCACATTCATAACTGCAGAGAGAGGTAGCCTGACTTCACTTTGCAGACATTTAGTGCTTGCAGAGGCCCCTCTTCCCAAAGGAAGTTCCAACAACAGACCCAATAGCACCACTAAGATGTGTGCATGTCTGACTCATTATAATAAACACCCCAAACATGTGTACGTCATGCTTTCGGTGGTACTGCAAGAAAGCTTGCCAAAATGATCAACAGTCAGTGTATTCTGACCCGTCAAGATGCCACTAACTAAGTATGCAGACTCTTGCGCACCTACCTGGTAGTGACCTTGAAGAACTGGCTTCACAGGGTCCAGGTCAGCAGAGAACCAGGCAATCTTTTACAAGGACACCTGCAGCTGCTGTGCCCGAAAGAGCACATCCAGTGACATTAATGATAACTGCGGCCTGAAATTTGGCTCCACCTCCTTTTGAGGCATGTTAACTTGTGTGGATGGCGCATTGATTCCTCATAATGTCTCATGCAGAACCACTTCCACTTCAGCCAATAAATGGGGTTGAGTGCTGGGCTTACTCCATCACTTGACTGCAGACTCCTGCCTGCACTCTGGGTTGTTTTGTCCTTCATTTTTGCCTGTCACTTTGCACTTTCCTCTCTGTATAGGAAATGCCTGACTTCCATTCTTTGTCTCCCTGACAGAGGCATGACTCTTGACTGTAGCTTGGTGTGTGGAGGATTACAGGTGCAAACCTGCATCCCAACGCTTCATGGCAAAATATATTTGCAGTGTAGAGCAATATAAATCCCTGGGTTGTATTCATGACCAGCAGCTTTTATATTGAAACAAAAGCTTTAAACTATGAATCTGATTCTCGTTCTTTGTTTTAGAAGCTCCCTCAATTGCAGAGGGCAGTGAGCTGTTCCAAAACAGTGGGATGCCTCGCCAGTCAGTACCAGTCCCCAGCTCCTCCCCACCACAGCTCAATCTCAGTACTATTGAAAGAAATGAACAGGATGGTGAGTACTACAAGGGGCATATTAGGGTTCCCATCCAGTTACTGCACCCACTTTAAGCATAAACTGTACACCACTACAGTCATAGGAAATCTATACTTCCTATATCTTTGCTTTTGCCAGCTGAGATATTCGATGAAAAGGAGCTCTTCCATTTTCTGTACGTCTTAATGCCAACTCTCACACAGCTTGTGAATTTTCCGCTTAAGGCGAAGGGCTGGATTGGTATAGACATATCACCGCTGCCATCTTGTGTTCATGGTATTTGCTGTGAGAGATATCCGCTTCCAGCCTGTACTCCTTGATAGTTGACAAGACAGCTGCACCGCTTTTACCCTGGCCTCTTGAGAACAAAAACAGCTAAGAATTTCAATAAAAAGGAAGAAACTCTTCATAGCCAACTGATTACTTTTGAAATGTAGTCACTGTTATAAAGAAAGAAAGAACTTGCATTTATATAGTGTCAGCACCTCGGGACTTCCCAAAATGCTTTACAGCCAATGAAGTACTTTTGAAGTGTAATTACTGTTGTAATGTAGACAAACGTGGTAGCCAGCTTATGCACAACAAAGTCCCACAAACAGCACTGAAATAACTACCCAGCTAAGCTGTTTTGGTTATGTTGGTTGAAGTATTAATTTTGGCCAGGGCACCAGAAGATCTCGCCTACTCCTCAAATAGTACCATGGGAACTTTATGTTCACCTGAAAATGCATTGTTTTAACATCTCATTTGAAAAACAGCATCTCCAAAATTATATGCTTAAGATTATGGAGTGGTATTTGAATCCACGATTGTTCATCTATAAAATCAATTGATTGAACTCAGAGACACACCATTCTTGATGCATAATTACCCCAAGCTTTAGAAACTTAGCAGGAAATTACTACATTTATGACTTAATAGATTTTAAAAAGTTATATTTAATAATTGCATACAATAAATTGTTAGCCAAGAATCTACACTCAGTTGCTGGATTATCCATGCAAAATCATTCTATAATGCTACTGCTGCTCAGGTTTTTTAGAAATTTAAAACATTAATTTATTTCAAACAATGAATGTTTCAAACATAATATTGTATGTATATGTATATCGGCTTGTGTCTGCAAGCATTTCCTGTTCTGTAATATTTCCACAGTTGCACACAATTCAATTGGTTGAAAATTAAACGGCAGCAAATCTGATCGGAAGAGTTAAAAAACCTATAAATCAAAAGTGAGAAAAGTAGAAAAATAAATACTAATAAGAACCTATTTAAGTGGTTAAATACTAAATGATCAGTCAGGCGAGCCTACCAATAACGATGAATCAGTCAAATCCTTCAAAACACTTTCTGGAAAATATCAGGCCTTTTTTTTTCAATAACTGAAATTTCTAATCTCCAAAGTAAGACTTAGAAGAAAATATAAATGAAAAAGTTACATACATTCCCCACCACTTGCACCGCCCACGCTTATCACTGGCAGCTGCCTATATCCATTTTTGGCGCCACTTATAATGTATTAAGCACGCAACTATTTTAGGCAATTCAATAAGTACTTATCCTGTATTTACTTACTTAAAAGGCTCTGCTGGTTTTCAGTAAAGTTGGGTCTTCAAGCAGTTTTAATCAGCTGTTCGCACCTCATTAAAGTGCAATTACTTTAGTGATGAGATTCTGGATGCAACTGCTAACAAGGAGAGACAGTTGAAAGGTGGAAACTTCCTGTTTTCTAAAAATATGTTGGTTACTTCACCTTTTAGTTTTACCATCCACTGCTCTTAGCAGACAAATTGCATTAAACCAATTTGCCCACTGTAAGTTGTGAGGACTGTATTACAATAACAAGATTAAAATTATCCAGTGAATTGTCTCGTGTTGTTAATCTTCATTAAAAAATTATTTCAAGACCTCGGACTGTTTCAAAGCCGAGCTTTCTGAGAGCTCATTCTTTGTTTTCTTTGAATTTGTTTGTTTATTTATTTCAAAATACTTCAAAACAAACAAGAGAATTCTCAAAGTTTTATTACAGACAAGTTTCACACCAAGTATTTCTATTATGACCTTTTTTTTTTAATCTCACTGACCAAAACCTGTGATTAAATATGCATATGGTTTCTTCTGTTGACATTTAAAAAGTTAATCCAAGATTGTTTCTTGAGAAGATAATTCAAATTTTCCATAGTTTAATACTTTAAGAGGATTTCAGTTTGTTTTTCCAACTGAATTAAACCTAGCTGGAAGACAAATTTGAATTATGAGGTTCCCCCGATTGGTTGTTATGCATGTCAGTCACAACAAGCCGCTCCTTGAATTTTGGCTCTAAATTCCGTTTTGAAAGAAGTTATTTCTGCAAAAGGGAGAACCAATTTGTTCATTTGAAGGTAAAACACAATGGTTTTGTATAAAACCTTGGAAAATACATAAACTATGAACTCTTGACCAGTTTACGATCATTTTTGTTTTTATGGGAAATTTATGTTTACTGAAACCCGATTAAGTCAGCAAACACACTAAATGCACACTAATTGCTTTAACGTTGACCGTAGAGAAATTGGGTGTGGAGGGGTGGGTGACAGTGTCTATGGCCCTAAAAGAGTTCGGGGAGGGGGCCAGTAGGCCCGATGGTACAACAATAAAAACACTAAGGACAGTCTGAGCCTAATATCCTGGGTTCCCCTCCGCCTTAACATAGCCTAACCCTGTAAACCCCTGCCCCAAAAACTGCCAGACCCTGGCAACCCCCAATATTACCAGACCCTGGCTCTGCAATGCTGCTGGAAAAGCTGAAGAGGATTTCACTTTATTTTTTCAAGTATTTTTCAATCTCGCTGGAAGATGAATTTGAAATGTGAGGTTCCCTCCTGTTCAGCTATCGTCAGAAAAGAAGATACCCAGCTCTTCTCTAGCTAATCAGCTGCTTAGCTTTCACCATTTATTTATATTCTAGTTTAATATGGTTTATGACTACAAATATTAGGTGATACTTCACACAAATTTGACATTTTCTGTCCATTGATTTGCTTGATATTAATAGTTTCTTTGTGATATTTCTCCCCCCCCCCCCCCCCCCCAAGAATTTTTGTCTGATGCTGAGAATAAAGATGTCCATAATAAGAGAGATGGCTCAATCACATTTAGAAGAAATGGAGACTCATTCCTGCAAATCCATGAAAACGTGCACTGCGGAGAGGATGTGTCATCTATCTTGAGGCCTACTTCTTGTCAGGAGCACCAGGAAGAGCTGGAAGAACCAGGTAGCTTAGCAGTGCAAGTCACCCATTTCCTTTGCCTCCCCATCATGTCCAGTCATTATTCTCCAGATATGTAATTAGCCAATGCAACAATCTAGAGAAATTGCAGAGCTGGTGTGGTATACAGATCTCTCTCTTTTTTGGATATTTGGTTCTTTCTCTACTGTCTGCCTGTGAGTTATTCTGAACCAAGTTTTCAAATGTGAAAGTACTATGTACATCAGTTATAGTTTTACCACTAAGCTAATGGATCCCAAGTTACTTTATCAAATGTTATAAAAACATAATTAGATTGTTCATATTTTTTAAATCTTACATTTTATAGATCATAAGGCAATACCTGTTCATACTGAAAGTTGCTGCAATTGTGAGGATCTGCATAAAATGAAGTGAAAGTTAATTCTATGGCTGTTGGAACTCCGTGGCTGACGTAGGCTTTCTCTGGGTGCCATCAATAACAGTAGCACCACTGTTGGAGAGCTTGGGCTTTTACATTTTAAATCAAGTATGCAATGAAAGCAGACATCAGTGTAAAGAAATATTTAATGATTCGCAACAAAAATACATTTCATTGAGAAAAAAACTCCACGGGAAAAGTGATCCATCCGTGGCTAACTAAAGAAGTTTAGAATGGCATTACTTTGAAAGAAGCAGCTTATAATGTTGTGAAGATTGGGAGAATTTCAGAAACCAGCAATGGATGATCAAAAAATTGATGATAAGGGAAAAAGTAGAACAAGGGAAAACTAGCAAGAAATATAAAATCAGATTGCAAGAGCTTCTACTACGTATGTAAAAAAAGTAGAGAGTAGCAAAAGTAAACATTGGTCCCTTTGAGGCTGAGACAGGAAAAATTATTATGGGAATAAGGAAATGGCAGAAACGTTATACAAATATTTTGTATCTATCTTCACAGTAGAAGACACAAAATATATACCAAAAATGGTGGGGAACCAAGGGTCTAATGAGGGTAAGGAACTTAACGTAATTAATATAAGTTTAATATGAGACTAAAAGCCGACAAATCCCCTGGACCTGACTACCTACATCCAAGAGTTCTAAAAGAGGTGGCTGCAGAGATAGTGGATGCATTGGTTTTGATTTTCCAAAATTCCCTAGATTCTAGAACGGTCCCAATGGATTTGAAGTTAGAAAATGTAACACTGCTATTCAAGAAAGGAGGGAACGAGAAAATAGGGAACTACAGGCCAGTTAGCCTAACATCAGTTGTCAGAAAAATGCTGGAATCCATTGTTAAGGAAGTGGTATCAGGGCACTTGGAAAATCATAACATGATTAAGCAAAGTCAACATGGTTTTATGAAAGGGAAATCATATTTGACAAATTTATGAGTTTTTTGAGGATGTAACTAGCAGGATAGATAAAGAGAAATCAGTGGATGTAGTATATTTGAATTTGCAAAAGGCATTCGATAAGATGGCACATAAAAGATTATTACACAAGATAAGGGCTTGTGGGGTTGGGGGTAATATAGTAGTATGAATAGAGGATTGGTTAACGGACAGAAAACAGAGAATAGGAATAAATGGATCTTTTTCAGGTTGGCAGACTATAACTAGTGGGGCGCCGCAAGGATCAGGCTGGGGCCTCAGCTAGTTACAATCTATATTAATGACCTAGATGAAGGGACCGAGTATAATGTATCCAAGTTTGCTGATGATACAAAGTTAGGTGGGGCAGTAAGCTATGAGGAAAACAGAGTCTGCAAAGGGATATAGATAGACTAAGTGAGTGGGCAGTAAGGTGACAGATGGAGTATAATGTTGGGAAATGTGAGGTTATTCACTTTGGTAGGAAGAATAGAAAAACAATATTTTTTTAAATGGTGAGAAACTTTTAAATGTTGGTGTTCAGAGAGATTTGGATGTGCTTGTGCAAGAAACACAGAAAACTCACATGCAGGTACAGCAAGCAATAAGGAAGGCAAATGGCATGTTGGCCTTTATTGGGGTTGGAGTATAAGATTAAGGAAGTTTTGCTACAATTGTACAGGGCCTTGGTGAGACCACACCTGGAGTACTATGCATAGTTTTGGTCTACTTATCTAAGGGAGGATATACTTGCCTTGGAGGCGGTGTAATGAAGGTTCAGTAGATTGAGTCCTGGAATGAGAGGGCTGTCTTATGTTGAGAGATTTGTAGAATGGGCCTATACTCTGGAGTTTAGAGAATGAGAGGTGATTTCATGAAACATACAAGATTCTGAAGGGGATTGACAAGGTAGATGCGAAGAGGTTGTTTCCCCTGGTTGGAGTGTCTAGAACTAGGGGCCATAATTTTGGGATAAGGGGTAGGCCATTTAAGACCAAAATGAGGAATTTCTTCACTCAGAGGGTTGTGAATCTTTAGAATTCTCTGCCCCAGAGGGCTGTGGATGCTGAGTCTCTGAATATATTCAAGGCTGAGAGAGATAGATTTTTGGACTCTAGGGGAATCGAGGGATATGGAGATCGGGCGGGAAAGTGGAGTTGAGGTCGATGATCAGCCATGATATTGAATGGCGGAGCGGACTCGAGGGGCCGTATGACCGACTCCTGCTCCTATTTATTATGTTCTTATTTCCTTATGCAAGCTATCATCTCCCCATTGGCAATAAATGTTGCTGAAAGTACACGGGAAAGGTGGGAGCCCGCACTGAGAGGTGGAGGAATTTGTGCTGTTGTTTTCCCTCTGTATTTAAGTTTATATCCGTTTGTATCACATGACCATAGCAGTGTTTGCAACATTTTTCTCAGAGTTGAATAAACCCATCTCACCTTATTTATATACGAGTTGGAGTGGCATTAGTTTTTCACAATTCCATTTACAGGTTTTTCAGTAGAGGGTCAAAAATTGTTGTTCTTCCCATCAAAAGAACAAATAGATTTTGTCTTTCTGCTTCTTTTACATTCATTAAATAATCCTGTACTTTGTAAAGTTGCACTGAGCACATTCTACAGATTATGATGATTTAGTGCTGTCACATTTATCTGTTTATCTAACATTGATAACATGATTACCTCCATGTGGAACGATAATTTATACAGATATTTAGAATTGCCTCTGCACATTTATATGAACAAATGCCTGTGAAGATTTTTTTTTATCGTAATTCTGTCCATTGCTACTGATCTCAAAAATACAGCACCCTGTTTCATGAAGGAGTTGCAGACCTTCACTTGAGTGCATTTTAACTTTAACACACTGTTCTTTCATTGCATCCCTAGTTGGAGATGGTGATTTTTCACACAATTGTACACGGCCAGATTCATACAAACATTTTGCTGCTCAATTCAAAACCTCGTCTGTCTCTCAGGTACATTTATTGCCCTTAATTTCTGTGGGTTTTATAAGTGAGGGGATACTATAAGAAAAAGTTGGTTTAATTGTTGGTATTTTATGTGGCTTTGACTATGTTCTCACTTTGTATCCAATTGAATCCAAGTACAAAAAAACTTGAACGAGTGCCATATCAGTTGAGAACCCTGCCTGTCTTCTCTGGACTGCGGTTCCAGACTTGACTAAACCCGAGCGTGTGTTCTGTCTGGTAGGGAACTGTTTTGTGCTGATTTGCATGGAGTTGACCGCCCACTACCATCTGTAGCAGAAAGTTGGTTGAGTGCCTCACCACTGTCCGTCAGCCACAAGCCTTGTTTTTTTCCTCTGTCTTTGAAATCTTATCCCTTCACATTACTGCGGAAAATGAAGGTGGAGATTGTAGAATGGGTTTGCATGTGTGCATTTTATTTTCAAAAAGACAGAAATATCTGACTCTGAATTTGGCTATATTTCAGGGAGAGATCAAATTCCCACTCGCTAAGTTGCAAAAATTGCTTGAAACAAAATAAACGATGTGCCACTTTTATGACATCCTCGCCATTAAACAAGGACACTTGATCTGCTTCCAGGTTGCAGCTGCTTGAGAGAGCAGCCTACAGTTTCTTGCATGATCACTTGCTTTTAATGTTTTTCCTGTCCTCCCTGAAAAACTGCTGACACCAGAAGCTTTGTGAGACCAGGCACAATGTGCCTATTTTGTAATGCTGTGTTTGATACTCTCACTAGGCTATTAGACTTGTATTTGTAATTAATTTTTCAAATATTATAATGGAATTTGTACAATGGGGACAATATTATCCAGGGTTTGTGCTCCAATTGCTATTCTGTGATCTCTGCCTGAAGTTCATGTGTCGAGAGATTTGGTGAGGATGGGATCAGGCTCAGGTGTGATGGTCCTTGCACCCCATAGTGGAATAGCCTGATAATACTCGCCATTCAGACTTAAATGTAAATATTATCTATTTGGTTGACCTATGAGAGGGTAGTTAATGGCTATGGAACTTTATCCCAGATGAAGGCACCAGGAGAGAAGGAAAGGGGAGACAGTCATCCAGAACAAAAAAAATCAATTTTGTGAATACGATGAAAAGGGTATCTTTCTAAGATACGCGAAAGAAAGCAAACCTTGCACTTGTATAGCTTTTGATCACATCTCTAAGAAATGTCTCTAAGAGATATCCAAATGTGCTCATTTAAATTACTTAGGAGTAAAGTCGTTTTTTAGGTAGACAAAATATTGCAGCCGTTGTGCCCACGTTAAGATTTTCCAAACAACAATTTTTGGTGGTGGTTGAGGGTAAAATGTTCGGCAACGCATCAGAAGAACTTCATGCTCCTCTTTGAAATAATGCCACAGGATCTTTTAACATCTACCTGAATGTGGCTTTGGTTTTATATTTGATTCAAAGAACACTGCCTGTGACAATGCACTACTCTGATCGGTTATCCTGCACCACACAAGGGCCAGGTAGATCAGTTGATTGCAGGCCAGCACTGATTTTCAAATACAAGCAATTTGACATCTGGCATAATGATAAATGTATTCAAATGTTTTTCATGCCTGCTGGGGTAAGAAGTTCAGAATAGGACAGTATATTAACTCAAGTGTGAAATGGGCACCACACATTTCTGTGTCTTTGCACACCTTATTTCACCTTTGCAGTTTGCTCCACACTCTTTGCTCCAGCATGCATGTGATAGTAATGTTGTTAACTCATTCTGTGAATCTGCCTCATAGGGTGCAGTCCTCCCTGATGGGAAGGAGGATCTGAAGCTGAAAGTAGTAATTGGATACAATGGAAATGGAAGAGGAAATATGGTCTGGAATCCTGATACAGGTAATTGTTAGAACATGACCTGAAATCAGGATGCAGTGAATCCGTAGAAAAGAGAATATTAAAGCAAAAGCAAAATATTGCGGCTGCTGGAATTTGAAATAAAAACATAAAATGCTGGAAATACTTAGCAGGTCAGGCAGCATCTGTGGAGAGAGAAACAGAGTTAACGTTTCAGGTTGAGGACCCTTCGTCAGTTCTCCGTTTCTCTCTCCACAGATGCTGCCTGATGAAAAGAAAATATTGTTTGCAATCAGAATGTAGGTAATTAGTAGATATGAGAAATATGTATGATCTGGAAAGGAAACGCACGTTATGCAACAGATGATACGCTATGTTTATAGCTGTTTATGGCTATCATGAGATGCTTACCAAATTAATACTTTGGTTTGTTTGCAACTATAATAGCTTTCCTGTTCAATTTAACTTGTCCATCTGCTGTGGTAGGTATTAAGCATATATTTACTAACTAGGTACAATATAAATGAGTTCTCACTTTTTAACCCTGTGTATGCTTTACTTGTACATAACTGTCACTGAGTTGTACACTAGCTGTACAAGGCAAAATACGTTAAACTCCTGCACTGGCAAAAGGAACTTTTAACACAGAGATATAATAGCAAAAGTAAATGAATCTGCCTTTATGCATTGTGTGCTATGTTACAAAAATGTTGAAAGTAAACCTGATGTGGTATTTTTTAACTCATAATTGTATAAAAATTCCGTTTTAATTCTGCTGACAGCTTCTGCTGTTAAGCCGTACAGCCAGAGGCCAGGATTGTCTGAAATTTAATTCCTGGTCTGTGCTCAGTTAGCTGTTCCCAGAGTGATGGTAATAATTGGACTCAATAATTGAAGGAAAAAATGAGACAGGGGTCATGTTCTTGCCCGTTTTCTCGTGACCTCTATTGGAAAGAGCACCTATGTAGATGACAGGTTGGACTTACGGTTGTGGTGTCCATCGTACAACTAAACAACCCACTGATGTTTGTAAATGCTGTTGTGAGAATGAATGCTTGATCAAGGTAGTGAAAAGTTGCCAATCCTTTATTGAACTGTACTTGTCTCTTTCAGTAGGAAATTAGTGAAAACATTATTTTAGTTAGCAGTTCAAAATGAATTAATGTCAATTGCTGTTTTTGTGTGCTTAATTCATGTACCAAACCTAAAACATTGAAATACAGCTTTTCAACATCAGGTTGCAACCTGCATCTGGTTAATCAATTTGTTGCATTCTAATTACGAGTGACCTAATACATTTTCAAAAGATTTGATCAATGTTTCTCCCATTGTTTTGATTGTTTCTTTGCATTTGTCTCCCAGCTCTGTTTGCATATACCTGTGGCTGCTTGGTGGTGATTGAGGACTTACATTCTGGATCTCAGAGACACTTAACTGGCCACACGGAAGAGATCTCCACTCTTGCAGTTAGCCATGATGCGCAGGTACGCTTGGGCTGGATTTAGATTAAATTTGATCTTGTCACTGATGAGTGACGTGGATCCCTACATGCCTCAGTTAATGGACCATTTGGTCACCAATGTATGGAATAGTCTTCAACACTGATTGGAAGGCTGTGCTTCCTTAATTATTAAGTGATAATGATTCTTTCTAGTCCTGCTTTAGATCTGTAGATGTATATAACATGTAAAACTCTTTCTGTACCCAGGTAAGTGTATTTTTTTGGGGGGTGGGGGGGTGGGAGGGAGGAAGAAACGGGAGTATGTTTCTTTCCATTTATTAAAATTTATAAAGCCGTGTAATATGCAGCAGTATGTATAATTTCAAACTGCTCTTTTGTAAATGTTGATTTTTTTAAAAAAGTGCACTCACAATCGGTTATAATTAATCAGTCCTTTTAGGGTCTAGTGCACCTAGGTCAGTAAGGAAGTCTTGGGTAAAACAACAATAACAACTTGTATTTATATAGCGTCTCTAACCTAGTGAAATGTCCCAAGGCATATAATGAGACACAAAATTTGACACCAATTAATTTAATCAGATGTCATGTATGAAAGGTTTGTGACTTTTTCAAAACTTGGTATTCATAGAGATAAGTTACAGACCACCTAAGCCATGGTCTTTCCATTATCTGTTCATCATTGAGGGGGAAGCAAAGAAAGATTTTAGATTACCTGCCTAAAGGAAGAGCAATAAGCAAAAGAAGGATTAATGTTTTCCATTTGCCCCCACTACCGCTGAGGGGGAGTGAGCTTTTGTTGAGGTGTTCATGTTTTGTTTATGTATCACCACTTTTAAGTTCAGCAATGGTTTCCTAGGAGTGGAATCTGTGTGGGATTTGAGGATTCCTTCTGTTACTGATTTCATCCCTTAACAAAACCAGGAGGATTTGACTGATTATTGCTGTGTTTGTTCTGTCTGGTAGGATCTTGCCTCGGCTTCAGGAGGGCAGGATAAAACTGGCTGTTGTATCTTTATTTGGGATGTGATGGGTGGCTGTTGTAAGAAGGTACTTTCTGAACACACGACTGAGGTACAAGCTATGGCCTACTCCAGAGACGACCGGCTGCTGATGTCTGCTGGTAGGTTCACAAGCTACTTTGTTCAATGAGTAGATCATTAGGCTTTGATTAATGTAGATAATCTACAATTGGGACAGTTTTGTTTCCAATATTGAATCTTTACAGGGTTTAATCAAATTATAGAAGTAGAGATATTCATGTTATGGCTGTATTAAATTAATGGCACTACAACAACATCAAAATGCATCAGCAGACATGATCTATCTTACAAAGTGTCTTCCATCGTGACACTAAATAAATATTTCAGGTTTTTTTTTGTGGAAAGTGGACATGATTTTAACTAGTTGTGTGCCATTTGCAACAAGGGATCTGTAAGAGAAATTTGGCATTAGGGGTACCAGCGGGACAAGGATTAAAGTGCTGGTTCCTGCATAAGGAGGTAAAGGCTTTTCTTCTCACGCCTTGTATCTCTTCTCATGCCTTGTATCACTTCTCACGCCTTGTATCTCTTCTCAGGCCTTGTACATTCCAGCTCCAAGGCTCCAGAAGGTACAGTTATGGGTTGGGATACCAGATAGTATTCCAACATGGAATGTCAATAGGAGAGAACCTAAACAGACCGCTGATAAGGCGGTGAGAAGAGACCAGAGAGACTTCATGGCACCAAAGGAAATGTATAACAAATCCCAACCTAATGATACCATTCTGGGAACGGTCTAAGACGGTCATGAGATCATGGCCTGTCAGTCAGAGCTCATGACCTGTCAATCTGGAGTAGCGCTGATAAGGTAGTCCAATTAGAGATCGAGGGAGGTCTTGTCCGGCAACAGAGGGGTTATTGAAATGTATAAAAGTTGTACGATTGTGCTGTTCGGGGAGCATCCCCACTCACAGGCGGCTGTGATGCGGGTTGTTCCCGGACGTTCGTAATAAAGATCGTTATACTTTGCCATCCGTCTCTGTCTGCTAACTTCGAGAATTGTTACGTGGGCTGGGGCGAGCGTCGACCCTCTATATCAGTGGGCCTGCTCGTGTAAAAAGAAGCCTTCCCTCTCTTCCCCCAACATTTGGCGCTGCGAGCAGGGTACGGACTTCCCGAACGGAACAATGACCCAGCTGTTGGGGTGAGTGTGTTTTAATTTACCACCTTTCAAGTTAGAGCTGTGGCATTGTAAACCACAAGGGAAGGACATCCGTACAAAAGAACCATCTGTAGTGAGTCCCGGAGGGACGGAGACGGAGGACAAGGACGATCTAGGAATGAAAGGGGGTCAAAAGGTGCATCCTAAAACGCGCGCGTGGAGGTAGCACGGCAGTGCGATCAGGGTAAACATAGAAAAAACGTAGAAAATAGGTGCAGGAGTAGGCCATTCAGTCCTTCGAGCCTGCACCACCATTCAATAAGATCATGGCTGATCATTCCCTCAGTGCTCCTTTCCTGCTTTCTCTCCATATCCTTTGATCCCCTTAGCCGTAAGGGCCATATCTAACTCCCACTTGAATATATCCAATGAACTGGCATCAACAACTCTCTGCGGCAGGGAATTCCACAGGTTAACAACTCTCGGAGTGAAGAAGGTTCTCCTCATCTCAGTCCTAAATGGTCTACCTCTTATCCTAAGACAGTGTCCACTGGTTCTGGACTTCCCCAACATCGGGAACATTCTACCCGCATCTAACCTGTCCCGTCCCGTCAGAATCTTATACGTTTCTATGAGATCCCCTCTCATCCTTCTAAACTCCAATGTATAAAGGCCCAGTTGTTCCAGTCTCTCCTCATATGTCAGTCCTGCCATCCCGGGAATCAGTCTGGTGAACCTTTGCTGCACTCCCTCAATAGTAAGAACGTCCTTCCTGAGATTAGGAGACCAAAACTGAACACAATATTCTCGGTGAGGCCTCACCAAGGACCTGTACAACTGCAATAAGACTTCCCTGCTCCTATACTCAAATCCCCAAGCTATGAAGGCCAACATACCATTTGCCGCCTTCACCGCTGCTGTACATGTATGCCAACTTTCAATGACTGATGAACCATGACACCCAGGTCTCGTTGCACCTCCTCTTTTCCAAATCTGCCGCCATTCAAATATTATTCTGTCTTCGCGTTTTTGCCCCCAAAGTGGATAACCTCACATTTATCTACATTATACTGCATCTGCCATGCATTTGCCCACTCAACTAACCTGTTCAAGTCACCCTGCAGCCTTTTCGCGTCCTCCTCACAGCTCACACTGCCACCCAGTTTAGTGTCATCTGCAAACTTGGAGATATTACACTCAATTCCTTCATCCAAATCATTAATGTATATTGTAAAAAGCTGGGGTCCCAGCACTGAGCCCTGCGGCACTCCACTAGTCACTGCCTGCCATTTTGAAAAGGACCCGTTTATCCCGAGTCTCTGCTTCCTGTCTGCCAACCAGTTCTCTATCCATGTCAGTATATTACCCCCAATACCATGTGCTTTGATTTTGCACACCAATCTCTTGTGTGGGACCTTGTCAAAAGCCTTTTGAAAGTCCAAATACACCACATCTACTGGTTCTTCCTTGTCCACTCTACTAGTTACATCCTCAAAAAATTCCAGAAGATTTGTCAAGCATGATTTCCCCTTCATAAATCCATACTGACGTGGACTGATCCTGTCACTGCTTTCCAAATGCGCTGCTATTTCATCTTTAATAATTGATTCCAACATTTTCCCCACTGCTGATGTCAGGCTAACTGGTCTATAATTACCCGCTTTCTCTCTCCCTCCCTTTTTAAAAACTGGTGTTACATTAGCTACCCTCCAATCCATAGGAACTGATTCAGAGTCGATGGACTGTTGAAAAATGATCACCAATGCATCCACTATTTCTAGGGCCACTTCCTTAAGTACTCTGGGATGCAGACTATCAGGCCCCGGGGATTTATCGGCCTTCAATCCCATCAATTTCCCGCCGAATAAGGATATCCTTCAGTTCCTCCTTCTCACTAGACACTCGGTCCCCTAGTACTTACAGAAGGTTATTTGTGTCTTCCTTCGTGAAGACAGAAATATTTGTTCAATTGGTCTGCCATTTCTTTGTTGCCCATTATAAATTCACCTGAATCCGACTGCAAGGGACCTACGTTTGTCTTCACTAATCTTTTTCTCTTCACATATCTATAGAAGCTTTTGCAGTCAGTTTTTATGTTCCCGGCAAGCTTCCTCTCGTACTCTATTTTCCCCCTCTTAATTAAACCCTTAGTCCTCCTCTGCTGAATTCTAAATTTCTCCCAGTCCTCAGGTTTGTTAATTTTTCTGGCCAATTTATATGCCTCTTCCTTGGATTTAATACTATCCTTACTTTTCCTTGTTAGCCACAGTTGAGCCACCTTCCCAGTTTTATTTTTAATCCAGACAGGGATGGACAATTGCTGAAGTTCATCCATGTGATCTTGTAATGTTTGCCATTGCCTATCCACCGTCAACCCTTTAAGTATCATTTGCCAGTCTATTCTAGCCAATTTGCACCTCAAACCATCGAAGTTATCTTTCCTTAAGTTCAGGACCCTAGTTTCTGAATTAACCGTGTCACTCTCCATCTTATTAAAGAACTCTACCATGTTATGGTCACTCTTCCCCAAGGGGCCTCGCACAACAAGATTGCCAATCAGTCCTCTCTCATTACACATCACCCAGTCCAGGATGGCCAGCTCCCGAGTTGGTTCCTCGACATATTGATCTAGAAAACCATCCCTAATACACTGCAGGAAATCCTCCTCCACCGCATTGCTACCTGTTGGTTAGCCCAATCAATATGTAGATTAAAGTCACCCATGATAACTGCTGTACCTTTATTGCATGCATCCCTAATTTCTTGTTTGATGCTGTCCCCAACCTTACTACTACTGTTTGGTGGTCTGTACACAACTCCCACTAGCGTTTTGTGCCCTTTGGTATTCCATAGCTCCACCCATACCGATTCCACAGCATCCAAGTTAATGTCCTTTCTTACGATTGCATTAACTTCCTCTTTAACAAGCAATGCCACCCCGCCTCCTTTTCCTTTCTGTCTATCCTTCCTAAATGTTGAATACCCTTGGATGTTGAGTTCCCAGCCTTGGTCACCCTGGAGCCAATTACATCATACCCGTTAACTGCTATCTGTGCAGTTAATTCGTCCACCTTATTCCGAATACTCCTCGCATTGAGGCACAGAGCCTTCAGGCTTGCCTTTCTAACACACTTTGCCCTTTTAGAATTTTTGTGTAATGTGGCCCTTTTTGCTTTTTGCCTTAGGTTTCTCTACCCTCCACTTTTACTTTTCTTCTTTCTATCTTTTGCTTCTGCCCCCATTCTACTTCCCTCTGTCTCCCTGCATAGGTTCCCATCCCTCTGCCATATTAGTTTAACTCCTCCCCAACAGCACGAGCAAACACTCCCTCTCGGACATTGGTTCCCGTCCTGCCCAGGTGCAGATTGCCCGGTTTGTACTAGTCCCACTCCCACAGAACCGGTTCAAATGTCCCAGGAATTTGAATCCCTCCCTTGTGCACCACTCCTCAAGCCACGTATTCATCTGAGCTATCCTGCGATTCCTACTCTGACTAGCACGTGGCACTGGTAGCAATCCTGAAATTACTAAATTTGAGGTTCTAATTTTTAATTTAGCTCCTAGCTCCCTAAATTCGTCTTGTAGGACCTCATCCTGTTTTTTTACCTATATCGTTGGTACCTATATGCACCACGATAACTGGCTGTTCACCCTCCCTTTTCAGAATACCCTGCACCCACTCCGAGACATCCTTGACCCTTGCACCAGGGAGGCAACATACCATCCTAGCATCTCGGTTGCGGCCGCAGAAACGCCTATCTATTCCCCTTACAATTGAAACTCCGATTACTGTAGCTCGCCCACACTTTTTCCTGCCCACCTGTGCAGCAGAGCCACCCACGGTGCCATGAACTTGGCTGCTGCTGCCCTCCCCTGATGAGTCATCCCCCTCAACAGTACCCAAAGCGGTGTATCTGTTTGGCAGGGGGTTGACCACAGGGGACCCCTGCACTACCTTCCTTGCACTGCTTTTCCTGTTGTCACCCATTCCCTATCTGGCTGTGTAACCTTTACCTGCAGTAAGACCAACTCACTAAACGTGCTATTCACATCATTCTCAGCATCGTGGATACTCCAGAGTTCATCCACCCGCAGCTCCAGTGCCACAATGAGGTCCGTCAGCAGCTGCAGGCGGATGCACTTCCCGCACACGTAGTCGTCAGGGTACGACGCAAGGGAAGATATAGAGGGAGAGAGAGGTCTATTGACCCAAAGCGGTACGAGCGCACGGTGCTGGGACGAGAGAGAGAGGGAATAGAAACAACGTCCCTGAGCAGTGACGGGATATATTGACCCAAAGCGTGCAGTGGTACGAGTGTATGGCGCAAGGGAAGACATATAAATAGCGTCCTGCATACCTGACACGAATTTAAGGGAGTACCCACGACCCTTATAGCCCGAAGAAGATGGGTAACTCGGCAAGTAAAGGAACAAATGGAACTGGTGAGGGAATGGGGACCCAGGCCATTAAACAAGGGAAAAGGGGAGAGGGTAACCGGGGACCCGAAGGGTCTCTATTAGAATTACTAAGTAACAAATATGCAACCTTAATGGAAGGAATGAAGCGGAGAGGGTGGCAGCCCACAGATGCCCCCGATAGGCAGAAAAAATGGTGGGATAGTCAAACCAAAAACAAGGTTAGAATGGCCCAGGCAATTATCCTCACCTGCTACCGGGAACTAGTAATGGAAATAGATACCCATGTTGAGCTGATTCAGAGATTAAACATGAAAATAGCAACCTTAGAAAGGGGCGTAAAGGAGAACGTTAAACCCCTACAGTGTGCACCAGCAATATCCAACCCAAAGGCAGCCCCGATAGCCGCTCCACTGTACCCCTCCCTGGAGGAAATATCTGTAGTAGAGCCTCCAGGTGGTGGAACACAGAGAGAGCCCCCGGCATATAATGAATACATACAGGCAGCTCCCGTACGCACGACTACCACCCCTGCACACGGACAGCAACCCGCTCACGTCACTATACAAGAAGTTCCCCTCACCCCGCATGAGAGACAGACACTATTAAAGGATCTACCCACACCCAAACCCAATAGCAGAAATACAGAGTTCTGGCAAAAGGTTGAGGAGATGTTCGATGTGCATAACTTAACCTTGGGTGGCATACACAGTTTGGTAAAGGCCAAAACCGGTAGTGTAAATTGGCAGAGGGCTACCCTAAACGTGCAAAATGGTGGCTGGATGACGATAGGGAACCGGACCAAGCCACAGCGGTTGCTAGACCGAAAACACGGGATGGCTGGATGGATGTTGGGGACCTATAAGGACTAACTGGAGCAGAATATTAAAGATAACCCAGAAGCCAAACGAAACTGCAGGCGAGTATGGGGTGCGGAAATGGCTTGAGTATAAGGACCACTCCGGTGTAAATGACCCCGAGAAGGATGACGAGGCATTTCTAGAAATGTTTAAGGATGGGCTGAGGGAGGCGCATCAAAAGTTAATTAAACTAGGATTTAAGATAGGGAATGACTATGATGAGATCTTAGAATGGGCACAGAATGTAGAGGAGCTAAAGGCTGAGCAGAAGGAGAAAGTGTCAAAGATGGTGGCAACAGCATTAGCAACAGAAGGAAAGGAAGGGGATGGGGACCTCCGCGCCACCCCCTTGACGTGTTACACGTGCCATCAGGGCGGACACACTAGCAAAGAATGCCCACGAAAGGATGCCAGAAAGGGGAGGTTTAGGTGCTATAATTGCAATAAACCGGGACACATGGCAAGAAACTGCCGAACACAGAAAGGTGGGGGAGGCGGGGAAGGGCCCCCAAGCAAACCGGGAAACAAACTGGGACGCCCATTACCCGTGAGGAACTGGTGGAGATCCTCCAGCAAAAAGTATTGCCCCCACCGGAGCCACCCTCTAATGAAGAGCTCCTTAACCTGCTCAAACTGGCTATTGGTGGCCGCTGGGGGTTACTGGCCCCCGAAGGATGGTTGGAATGGCCAACGCTAGATTCCCGTATGTTCATTAGTGCGGTGTTAGGGGGCCGGCAGTGCAACATTCTCGTAGACACGGGAGCGTCGGTATCTATAACCAACCTAGACCTCCCCCTTACCCAGACCACGGTCAATATTCAGGGAATAGGGGGGGGGGATTTAAAAAAGCAACATTGAGTGAAGTAGTACCTCTGGAGATACAGGGCATAATGATACCCACCCAATTCTGGTGCTGCCCTAACCCAGAAGGCACCATACTCGGGATAGACACTTTGAGGGAAGTAGGGGCACTTATAGACCCCCAGCAGAATCGGATTATATGGGGAGGGAAACATCAAACCGAACAGAAGTTCGATTGCCCGGGACATCCGCAGCAGCGAGTGGCATGGATAGTCCCAATACAGCCCGAATGGGAAACGAAGGGAGTGTGGGGCAGTGTCTGCCGACTATACCCGACATTGTGGGCACGGCACAAACAGGATTGTGGGCTGGATGAACCCGGTCAATGTTCCCGGGCCGGAGCATAAGGCCCATAAACAATACCCCTTAAAACCCGAGGCTGATGCAGCAGTCCACCAAATAGTCCAAGAGTTAGAAGCGCAAGGGGTGGTGAAGCCAGTAACAGCCACCACTAATTTACCGGTGTGGTCTGTGAAGAAACCCGACAGGACTTATAGGTTCACCGTTGATTATACCGCCCTGAACAAAGTCACCCCAAGGGAATACCCGATTGTGGCAAGCCCTTTGACTGTGTTCAACGGCCTGAACCCAAAACATAAAATCTTCACAGTACTTGACATAGTAAATGGGTTCTGGGCCATACCTCAAGAGGAGGAGTCACAGAAGAAGTTTGCCTTCACTATAAAGGGGAGACAATATACGTGGACAAGGGTGCCCCAGGGGTTTCACAATAGCCCGGGAATATTTCACCGGGCATTGTCAGGGATCTTGGAACCCCTGGACATCGGGGAAGGAAGCACTGTACTACAGTACGTGGACGATTTTTTTATCGCCTCGGGTACTGACGCACAACACCTGATGGCCCTAACTACAGTACTAGGGGCCTTACAGCGCTCGGGGTTGAAGGCTAACCCTAGGAAAGCCCAGGTTGGAAGAAGGGAGGTTACATACTTGGGATATGTAGTATCCCAAGGGAACAGGCAGATGCCCGCTGATAGGAAGGAGGCTATTAGAACTATGCCTAGACCAGGGACAGTGAGAGGGGTTCGACAGATATTGGGGCTATTTAAGTATTGCCGGAACTTTATTCCAGAATATGCAGAAATGGCCCAGCCAATACAAGATCTAGTGAAAGGAGGTAAACCATCCCAGGAGCCTGTAGACTGGGGCCACCCCCAAGAGGCGGCATTCACACAGCTTAAACACGCCCTTATGAGCGCACCTGCCTTGGGTTTGCCGGATCAGAATAGGCCCTTCCACCTGTATATGTACAATAGTGAGACCCACTACAATGCAGTGGTAACCCAGGAACACGGGGATCGACAAAGACCCGTCGCATACTACTCCACGAAACAAGGAGCAGTGGCCGCGGGCCGATCTCAATGTGTCGCAGCCCTTGATTGTGCGGCATGGGCCGTGAGGGTTAGCGAGCCTATCATAATGACCGGGCAGATTATCCTGCATACACCACATACCCTTGTGGAACTGCTTAACACTGGGAGACTAAGGACGATATCAGATGCACGACGCGCCAATTGGGAAGCAATGCTTTTGCCCCCAAATGGCGCCTTGACTATAAAGGATAGCGGGAATAATCCCGCAGGCTAGATAATCACCGAAGGCAAGGAGCAGCAGTGTGACCCCACGGGGAGCGAGGAAGAAGATAGCCAGATTAGGGAAACCCCGCTCGAAAGGGCAGATATCTATTAGCTCAGGTAGCGGAATTGGTAGCCCTTACCAAGGCATTGAAACTAGCAGCAGGAAAAAGGGTCAACATATGCACTGATAGCTGGTACGCCATCGGAGTGGTGCACGACTACATGACTGCTTGGAGGAGGCGGGGATACGTGACTTCGGGAGGAGGACCCATTAGGCATGAAGAGATAGTCAAGGGATTGGTAGAAGCTTCCCTCCTCCCTCAGGAATGTGCAATAATAAAAATTAAAGCACACTCAAAAATCACAGACAGGCACCAGCAGGGAAATGCATGGGCAGACGAAGCTGCCAAACTGGCAGCTGAAGCAGACAGGACCCCGATTGGCTCATGTGTCACCCAAACAGAAGAAATAAACATACTCAAGGTACAGGGAGAATTTTTGCCTCCAAAGTGGATAACCTCACATTTATCCACATTATCTGCATCTGCCACGCATTGGCCCACTCACCTAACCTGTCGAAGTCACCCTGCAGCCTTTTAGCGTCCTCCTCACAGCTCACACTGCCACCCAGTTTAGTGTCATCTGCAAACTTGGAGATATTACACTCAATTCCTTCAGCTAAATCATTATTGTATATTGTAAAGAGCTTGGGGTCCCAGCACTGAGCCCTACGGCACTCCATGAGTCACTGCCTGCCATTCTGAAAAGGACCCGTTTATTTCGACTCTCTGCTTCCTGTCTGCCAACCAGTTCTCTATCCACATCAGTACATTACCCTCTACCATGTGCTTTGATTTTGCACAGCAATCTCTTGTGTGAGACCTTGTCAAAAGCCTTTGAAAGTCCAAATACACCACATCCACTGGTTCTCCCTTATCCACTCTACTAGTTCCATCCTCACAAAATTCCAGAATATTTGTCAAGCATGATTTCCCTTTCATAAATCCACGCTGACTTGGACCGATCCTGTCACTGCTTTCCAAATGCGCTGCTATTTCATCTTTAATAATTGATTCCAACATTTTCCCCACTACTGATGACAAGTTAATCAGTTTATAATTACCCGTTTTCTCTCTCCCTCCTTTTTTAAACAGTGGTGTTACATTATCTACCCTCCAGTCCATAGGAACTGATCCAGAGTCGATCGACTGTTGGAAAATTATCACCAATGCATCCACTATTTGTATGGCCACTTATTTAAGTACTCCGGGATGCAGACTCTCAAGCCCCGGGGATTTATCGGCCTTCAATCCCATCAGTTTTCCTAACACAATTTCCCGCTTTATAAGGATATCCTTCAGTTCCTCCATCTCACTAGACCCTCGGTCCCCTAGTATTTCCAGAAGGTTATTTGTGTCTTTCTTCGTGATGTTGGGGGAGAGAGGGAAGGCTTCTTTTCGCACGAGCAGGCCCACTGATATAGAGGGTCGACGCTCGCCCCAGCCCATGTAGCAATTCTCAAAGTTAGCAGACAGAGACGGATGGCAAAGTATAACGATCTTTATTACGAACGTCCGGGAACAACCCGCATCACAGCCGCCTGAGAGTGGGGATGCTCCCCGAACAGCACAAGCATACAACTTTTATACATTTCAAAAACCCCTCTGTTCCCGGACAAGACCTCCCTAGATCTCTAATTGGACTACCTTATCAGCGCTACTTCCCTAATTGGACTACCTTGTCAGTACTACTCCGGATTGACAGGTCATGAGCTCTGACTGACAGGCCATGATCTCGTGACCATCTTAGACCATTCCCAGAATGGTATCATTACGTTGGGATTTGTTGTACATTTCCTTTGGTGCCATGAAGTCTCTCTGGTCTCTTATCACCGCCTTATCAGCGGTCTGTTTAGGTTCTCTCCTATTGACATTCCATGTTGGAATACTATCTGGTATCCCAACCCATAACAGTACCTTCTGGAGCCTTGGAGCTGGAATGTACAAGGTGTGAGAAGAGATACAAGGTGTGAGAAGAGATACAAGGCGTGAGAAGAAAAGCCTTTACCTCCTTATGCAGGAACCAGCACTTTAATCCTTGTCCCGCTGGTACCCCTAATGCCAAATTTCTCTTACAATTCCCCCCCTTTTGGCCCTTGGCTATACGCCAAGCTGGCCATAATTCCCGACAACTATCTCCCTGTAGGCGAGTTCCAGATAGGTTCGTTCACCTGGGTGGCCATCTCCCAAGCTTCGGGACCCCCTGAAACCTTCCCACAGAGTTATATGAGGTAAGTCCTTCCAGTAGGACTGCTTAAATTTTCATCCCTTATGGCCTTAATCATAGTGCGTGCCCTGACGTGTCGTTTGGCCTGTTTTATTCGTGCACATGTTAATCCAATCATGACCAACAGAACAAGGCCCTGTATTACTACAAGTACGTGTGATATTATTCTTATCCATGGGTGAATTTAAATATTAAGTCCAATGTCCCACAGCTTTGAGTACCAGGGCTGATCAGCCAGCATTGCGTTAGTGTCTCTCTGTAAATTGTCTATTTCTTCCATCAGCTGGATATACTGTCGTCTTTGATTTTGGATTCCTTGCACCAGACGTAATTGTTCCTCATTTAATTCCGGTATCTGTTTGCCTTGCGGTTCCCATACCGCCTCTTCGTACCCTTCTCGGAGGGTATCCGTGATTGTTCCGTGGATGATTTCCGTTGCCTCGGGATGAATATGATATCCGTCTATGTCTATTTCACCCTTCGGTCTGAAGCAGAAGTTAGGACTAATGACGACACAGGGTGACTCCTCCCCTGGTCTTAATGGTTAGGTTGGCTGCCCCCCGTGCTCACGCACCACTCTCCGTTCCCTTGCGGGGCAGCGATGGTCTCCAGGTCGTGTTCAAGAGGAGTGATACTCAGCATACATCCGTTTATCTGGTGGAATCCGCACTCCTCATTCGTCATTCGTGGCGTACCTCGACATAAAACCACTTGGTTATTTTTATAGCAGTCGGTTATGGCAATGCCTCTGGTACTATTGTTAACTTTAATCGCCCATCTCGCAGGCTGATGGTAACGCAACCGAGTTTGGTTTCTCACTTCACCGATATTATCAATCTGGTATAAGGGGTCTCCCTTTGTTACATCATACTGTGGTATGGACAACACAAATCCAATCATATTCACTCGCCCAGTAATACATCTTAATTTTGGCAAGCATGCGTGACTATTCCTTCGTACCTCGCATGTGTTATTCACCTTTTTATCGAGAGTCCAATTGTTAAGTATACTGTTTGGGATCCAATCTGGTATGTCCCCATTTTGGAGTTGCTCCAAGTTATGTTGTACCTCACTTAATATCCAGGTCCCATACCAGGAGCAAACTATCTCCGCTTGTAATCGTTTACTTATAGCGTTTCCCATTGCATGGATCAAATTTATTGTCTTGGCATGTTTCTGCAAGGTATGGGCGACCTGTAACAGTTCCCTTTCCGCGCCATCTCCCAACCGCGCTTGTAGGACTTGGTTATCCATGTCCCTCCCCAGCACACCCCTCAAGATTTGCGTCAAGGTATTGACCCTATCGTCTATTGCATACAGGTCTATGGTATTCACTGTTGCAAGTCCCGCAGCGTAACCCGTGCCCAGCATTTCCAGTATATCCCTCTTCGTTCGACCTCGTTCTATCCCTTTTCTGGTATTGAATCTCATGGTTGTGGATTCCGGGCCTTCAAGGATTCTCTGAGTTAGATTCTGGTACAGACTTGTAGTCTCATTCCCACAGAAGCTAGGAAGGATGATATCCGTGAGGTTTAGGACCACTAAGTAGCTGTAGCCGCACCCCAAAATGTATCTTCTTCTTAGATTTCCTTATTACTAATCCCCTTGTGACTCCCGTCTTTATGGACGGGCATGTGGGAGGGGGATGTGTGGTGGTACTATAAAGAGTTGTAGTTCCCAGAGTGGTTGTTGGAGCAACGGTGGTGGATCTATTCTGGACTCGAATGTCCCAACACCACTGATCTATACCTGGGGAGGCCGGGCATATTCTCTAACTGGTATCCCCTGGTTGAGGTCTCCCTGAGAATTGGGCAAAGACAGGCGTGCACCTTATTTGTGCCGCCTCCCTGTGAGTACAACTTCCCCGTTCCTTCTCTAGCATGAAGCACACTGCGGTCTCGTTTACTATTACTGTTATGCCCTGGTTATTGGTCCACCCCTAATGTCGATTATCATCCGGGTTGAATTGAGTTATGCCCGTTAGTCCAATGCTACAATTTAAATCTACTGTTGTACCGGCTACCACCACTAAGGCTCTCGAATCACAGTTAATAGTTTCAGATGTTCTATAGTATCGGCCTTGGGGTCTAGCTTCCTTCGTTGGTTGATGTTCCGGCTCCAAGGAGGAATAGGATCCTGTAAAACACAATGTTTCCGGTGTTCACCGGTCGGTTAAGATCCAAATCGTTTCAACTGGGTCCAGTGCTTCCATATACCAATACCCCCCATATCTATGCAAGCGCATGTGTCGCTGATCATGATCACTTGGTGGGGACCGGTCCCTTTTGGTGAGAGTCCGGGTCTCTCGGGATTCAACCTCACCATGGTGGGTACCTGAACCCTTTGTTCCTTCGTATCCCTTTCTAAATCTCTAATGGCTTGTTGGTCCCTAGCTTGCGCTCGTAATCCATGCAGCTGTTTACATAGCTCCATGACGAACCTCCGTATCTTGTCCTTGTAGGGCCCCACGTCCTCACTCCCAGATATTAATACTTCTGGCAATCTCATAGCTCTGCCTGTCATTAGCTCAAAGGGGGTCAGTCCGGTGGTTCGGTTCGGGGTGGCTCTTAATTTCATTAGGATTTGTGGAAGTAACTCCACCCACCCCTTCCCGGTCTCCTCGATTGCCTTGGCCAATGCAGTTTTTAGGGTCCTATTCATCCACTCTACTAATCCTGACGATTCCGGATGGTACGGGATGTGGAATTTTTGTTTAATCCCTAGCAGGGCACAGGCTTGTTTCATGACTTTCCCCGTAAAATGTGTACCTTGATCTGAGTCCAACTGCAGTGGCATCCCCCACCTGGGTATTATTTCCTCAGCCAAGATTTTAGCCACTGTATTGGCGGTGCAATTCCTGATAGCAAAGGCTTCTACCCATTTTGTAAATTCATCTATTACTACCAGGCAATACATTTTCCCCCTCTGGCTGGGCAGTGGCCTGGTAAAATCTATTTGTAGGGCTTCCCAGGGTCCCTTTGGGCGAGGTTGGTGTCCCAGTCGGACCTTTATCCTTTTTCCTGGGTTGTATTTTGCGCAGGTTATACACCTCCTACAATAGTTTTCTACATCTCTCCCCATTCCTTCCCACCACCAGCATCGTGACATGAAGTTTATCATGCCAGTCCTACCAGTGTGGGTGTACCCATGGTAGAGACCTAATAGATTCTGTCGGAGACATTCCGGGGCCACCACGTTGTCATCTCCTCCACAATCCATCCGCCCCCTTTCTTGCTCCGTTCTGTTCCCATCCTTTTATTTCTTGCGGGGTGGATTCTCCCTGTACCTTGAGTATGTTTATTTCTTCTGTTTTGGTGACACATGAGCCAATCGGGGTCCTGTCTGCTTCAGCTGCCTTTCTGGCAGCTTCGTCTGCCCAGGCATTTCCCTGCTGGTGCCTGTCTGTGATTTTTGAGTGCGCTTTAATTTTTATTATTGCACATTCCTGAGGGAGGAGGGAAGCTTCTACCAATCCCTTGACTATCTCTTCATGCCTAATGGGTCCTCCTCCCGAAGTCACGTATCCTCGCCTCCTCCAAGCAGTCATGTAGTCGTGCACCACTTCGAAGGCGTACCGGCTATCAGTGCATATGTTGATCCTTTTTCCTACTGCTGGTTTCAATGCCTTGGTAAGGACTACCAATTCCGTTACCTGAGCCGATAGATTTCCCTCTAGGGCACCCTTTCCCCTGTCTTGCCCAATGCTGTCCACGACTGCCCACCCTGTCCGGGGGGGTTCCGTTTACGTATCGACGGGATCCATCTACATAAAGATCCATATCTGCCCTTTCGAGCGGGGTTTCCCTAATCTGGCTATCTTCTTCCTCGCTCCCCGTGGGGTCACACTGGTGCTCCTTGCCTTCGGTGATTATCCAGCCTGTGGGATTATTCCCGCTATCCTTTATGATAGTCAAGGCGACATTTGGGGGCAAAAGCATTGCTTCCCAATTGGCACGTCGTGCATCTGATATCGTCCTTAGTCTCCCAGTGTTAAGCAGTTCCACAAGGGTATGTGGTGTATGCAGGATAATCTGCCCGGTCATTATGATAGGCTTGCTAACCCTCACGGCCCATGCCGCACAATCAAGGGCTGCGACACATTGAGATCGGCCTGCGGCCACTGCTCCTTGTTTCGTGGAGTAGTATGCGACAGGTCTTTGTCCTGGGTTACCACTGCATTGTAGTGGGTCTCACTATTGTACAAGGGCCTATTCTGATCCGGCAACCCCAAGGTGGGTGCGCTCATAAGGACGTGTTTAAGCTGTGTGAATGCCGCCTCTTGGGGGTGGCCCCAGTCTACAGGCTCCTGGGATGGTTTACCTCCTTTCACTAGATCTTGTATTGGCTGGGCCATTTCTGCATATTCTGGAATAAAGTTCCGGCAATAATTAAATAGCCCCAATATCTGTCGAACCCCTCTCACTGTCCCTGGTCTAGGCATAGTTCTAATAGCCTCCTTCCTATCAGCGGGCATCTGCCTGTTCCCTTATCCCAAGTATGTAACCTCCCTTCTTCCAACCTGGGCTTTCCTAGGGTTAGTCTTCAACCCCGAGCGCTGTAAGGCCCCTAGTACTGTAGTTAGGGCCATCAGGTGTTGTGCCTCAGTACCTGAGGCGATAAGAATATCGTCCACGTACTGTAGTACAGTGCTTCCTTCCCCGACGTCCAGGGGTTCCAAGATCCCTGACAATGCCCGGTGAAATATTCCCGGGCTATTGTGAAACCCCTGGGGCACCCTTGTCCACGTATATTGTCTCCCCTTTATAGTGAAGGCAAACTTCTTCTGTGACTCCTCCTCTTGAGGTATGGCCCAGAACCCGTTTGCTATGTCAAGTACCGTGAAGATTTTATGTTCTGGGTTCAGGCCGTTGAACACAGTCGAAGGGCTTGCCACAATCGGGTATTCCCTTGGGGTGACTTTGTTCAGGGCGGTATAATCAACGGTGAACCTATAAGTCCCGTCGGGTTTCTTCACAGGCCACACCGGTAAATTAGTGGTGGCTGTTACTGGCTTCACCACCCCTTGCGCTTCTAACTCTTGGACTATTTGGTGGACTGCTGCATCAGCCTCGGGTTTTAAGGGGTATTGTTTATGGGCCTTATGCTCCGGCCCGGGAACATTGACCGGGTTCATCCAGGCCAGCCCACAATCCTGTTTGTGCCATGCCCACAGTGTCGGGTATAGTCGGCAGACACTGCCCCACACTCCCTTCGTTTCCCATTCGGGCTGTATTGGGACTATCCTTGCCACTCGCTGTTGCGGATGTCCCGGGCAATCGAACTTCTGTTCGGTTTGATGTTTCCCTCCCCATATAATCCGATTCTGCTGGGGGTCTATAAGTGCCCCATCTTCCCTCAAAGTGTCTATCCCTAGTATGGTGCCTTCTGGGTTAGGGCAGCACCAGAATTGGGTGGGTATCATTATGCCCTGTATCTCCAGAGGTACTACTTCACTCAATGTTGCTTTTTTAAATCCCCCCCCCCTATTCCCTGAATATTGACCGTGGTCTGGGTAAGGGGGAGGTCTAGGTTGGTTATAGATACCGACGCTCCCGTGTCTACTAGAATGTTGCACTGCCGGCCCCCTAACACCGCACTAATGAACATACATGAATCTAGCGTTGGCCGTTCCAACCGTCCTTCGGGGGCCGGTAATCCCTAGCGGCCACCACTAGCCAGTTTGAGCAGGTTAAGGAGCTCTTCATTCGAGGGTGGCTCCGGCGGGGGCAATACCTTTTGCTGGAGGATCTCCACCAGTTCCTCACGGGTAATGGGCGTCCCACTTTGTTTCCCGGTTTGCTAGGGGCCCTTACCCGCCTCCCTCCCTTTCTGTGTTTGACAGTTTCTTGCCATGTGTCCCGGTTTATTGCAATTATAGCACCTAAACCTCCCCTTTCTGGCATCCTTTCGTGGGCATTCTTTGCTAGTGTGTCCGCCCTGATGGCACGTGTAACATGTCAAGGGGGCGGCGCGGAGGTCCCCATCCCCTTCCTTTCCTTCTGTTGCTAATGCTGTTGCCACCATCTTTGACACTTTCTCCTTCTGCTCAGCCTTTAGCTCCTCTACATTCTGTGCCCACTCTAAGATCTCATCATAGTCATCCCCTATCTTAAATCCTAGTTTAATTACCTTTTGATGCGCCTCCCTCAGCCCATCCTTAAACATTTCTAGAAATGCCTCGTCATCCTTCTCGAGGTCATTTACACCGGAGTGGTCCTTATACTCAAGCCATTTCCGCTCCCCATACTCGCCTGCAGTTTCGTTTGGCTTCTGGGTTATCTTTAATATTCTGCTCCAGTTAGTTCTTATAGATCCCCAACATCCAGCCATCCTGTGTTTTCGGTCTAGCAACCGCTGTGGCTTGGTCCGGTTCCCTATCGTCATCCAGCCACCATTTTGCACGTTTAGGGTAGCCCTCTGCCAATTTACACTACCGGTTTTGGCCTTTACCAAACTGTGTATGCCACCTAAGGTTAAGTTATGCACATCGAACATCTCCTCAACCTTTTGCTAGAACTCTGTATTTCTGCTATTGGGTTTGGGTGTGGGTAGATCCTTTAATAGTGTCTGTCTCTCATGCGGGGTGAGGGGAACTTCTTGTATAGTGACGTGAGCGGGTTGCTGTCCGTGTGCAGGGGTGGTAGTCGTGCGTACGGGAGCTGCCTGTATGTATTCATTATATGCCGGGGGCTCTCTCTGTGTTCCACCACCTGGAGGCTCTACTACAGATATTTCCTCCAGGGAGGGGTACAGTGGAGCGGCTATCGGGGCTGCCTTTGGGTTGGATATTGCTGGTGCACACTGTAGGGGTTTAACGTTCTCCTTTACGCCCCTTTCTAAGGTTGCTATTTTCGTGTTTAATTTCTGAATCAGCTCAACATGGGTATCTATTTCCATTACTAGTTCCCGGTAGCAGGTGAGGATAATTGCCTGGGCCATTCTAATCTTGTTTTTGGTCTGACTATCCCACCATTTTTTCTGCCTATCGAGGGCATCCGTGGGCTGCCACCCTCTCCGCTTCATTCCTTCCATTAAGGTTGCATATTTGTTACTTAGTAATTCTAATAGAGACCCTTCGGGTCCCTGGTTACCCTCTCCCCTTTTCCCTTGTTTAATGGCCTGGGTCCCCAATTCCTCACCAGTTCCATTTGTTCCTTTACTTGCCTTGTTACCCATCTTCTTCGGGCTATAAGGGTCGTGGGTACTCCCTTAAATTCGTGTCAGGTATGCAGGACGCTATTTATATGTCTTCCCTTGCGCCATACACTCGTACCACTGCACGCTTTGGGTCAATATATCCCGTCACTGCTCAGGGACGTTGTTTCTATTCCTCTCTCTCTCGTCCCAGCACCGTGCGCTCGTACCGCTTTGGGTCAATAGACCTCTCTCTCCCTCTATATCTTCCCTTGCGTCGTACCCTCACACTGCCGTGCTACCTCCACGCGCGCGTTTTAGGATGCACCTTTTGACCCCCTTTCACCCCTCGATTGTCCTTGTCCTCCGTCTCCGTCCCTCCGGGACTCACTACAGATGGTTCTTTTGTACGTATGTCCTTCCCTTGCGGTTTACAATGCCACAGCTCTAACTTGAAGGTGGTAAATTGAAACATACTCGCCCCAACAGCTGGGTCATTGTTCCGTTCGGGAAGTCCGCACCCTGCTCGCAGCGCCAAATGTTGGGGGAGAGAGGGAAGGCTTCTTTTCCCACGAGCAGGCCCACTGATATAGAGGGTCGACACTCGCCCCAGCCCACGTAGCAATTCTCGAAGTTACTAAACAGAGAGGATGGCAAAGTATTACGATCTTTATTACGAACATCCGGGAACAACCCGCATCACAGCCGCCTGTGAGTGGGGATGCTCCCCGAACAGCACAATCATACAACTTTTATACATTTCAAAAACCCCTCTGTTCCTGGACAAGACCTCCCTCGATCTCTAATTGGACTACCTTATCAGCGCTACTTCCCTAATTGGACTACCTTATCAGTACTACTCCGGATTGACAGGTCATGAGCTTTGACTGACAGGCCATGATCTCGTGACCATCTTCGACCATTCCCAGAATGGTATCATTACGTTGGGATTTGTTGTACATTTCCATTGGTGCTATGAAGTCTCTCTGGTCTCTTCTCACCGCCTTATCAGCGGTCTGTTTAGGTTCTCTCCTGTTGACATTCCATGTTGGAATACTATCTGGTATCCCAACCCATAACAGTACCTTCTGGAGCCTTGGAGCTGGAATGTACAAGGCGTGAGAAGAAAAGCCTTTACCTCCTTATGCAGGAACCAGCACTTTAATCCTTGTCCCGCTGGTACCCCTAATGCTAAATTTCTCACAGTGAAAACAGAACCAAAGTATTTATTTAACTGGTCCACCATTTCTTTGTTCCCCATTATAAATTCACCTGAATCTGACTGCAAGGGACCTACGTTTGCTTTCATGAATCTTTTTCTCTTCACATATCTATCGAAGCTTTTGCAGTCAGTTTTTATGTTCCCAGCAAGCTTTGTCTCATACTCTATTTTCCCCCTCCTAATTAAACCTTTTGTCTTCCTCTGCTGTATTACAAAATTCTCTCAGTCCTCAGGTTTGCTGCTTTTTCTGGCAAATTTATATGCCTCTTCCTTGGATTTAACACTATCCTTAATACAGTGCCGGGACCTCTGCACATGCGCGCTAGAGTGTGCGTGCATGCGCAGTAGCTCCTTGTCCCCAGAATCTGAGAGCTCTGAAGGCTGTGTGGGAGGGGCCCGAAGTGCGCTGCCCCTATCCCTCGCCAAATGGGCTCCCTCATCGGTGGCCCGCTGCCTTCCCTTTACGTAAAGGTAGGAATGCTATTTTTTATTTGTTATTGATTGATTGATTGCTTATTACTTTGGTCTTGGTGCTTTAGGTGCAGGGTTCCTTCTATTTTTTATTTAATTGCTTCTTTCTTTTTGTACTTTGTAAGTCTTGGTGCTAGGTGCAGGTCCTCTCAGCTTCTTGCTATTTTTTATTTGTTATTGAATGCTTATTTTTGTGCTTTGTTTAGTGCTTGGTGCTTTAAATGTACTTACCTGCGCTGATTTCTTAACTCTCCGCAAGGGTTTTCTGTGCGGGCCACAAGTGGTCACATACGCTGGCCTAAGTTAGTTTGGAGCAACTATTAGCTGCCCAAACTAGCTTAAATGGCCAAAACAGGCATCGGTGGCTGGTAACTCCCCCTTATGGGAAAAAAAAACTAAACAAAAAAAAATCCTAATTCTCACTGGCGCAAATTAAATGTGCAGAATTGCGATTTTTAAGATACTCCAAAAATATTAAGTTGCTCCAAAAAAAATGGAGCAACTCCTGGCCAAATTTGGGCCCTAAATTTCAGCTATATCGTTGAGAAGAATCAACTAGCATCGGTCATGCTCTTTCCAGGTCACCATCATGCACCTCCTAAAGGCCAGGTCAAGGCTAAGTGTATTTGGATTTTTACCATATTTGGGAAGTAATTTTTTTATCCTTTTGAAAATGGAGTTGCTTAGGAATCAAAACTTACTGTAATTTCTATGTCTGGTTACTGTTTCTGCTCTCTTCCCTTTCATAGGCCCCAAGTTTCCACATGATTTGCTCCTGATTTTTAGGAGCAACTGGTGTAGAACGGAGTATCTTAGAAATCGGAATTCTCCACATTTAGTTTTCTGCAGTTCTAGTCAGGTAGAACAGTTTCACTTTGGAACAGAATTTTTTTTTCAAAAGGGGGCGTGTCTGGCCACTGACGCCTAATTTCAAAGTTTCCACAGTGAAAACGTACTCCAAACTAACTTAGAATGGAGTAAGTGAAGATTTTTGTACGCTTGAAAAAACCTTGTCTACACTTTAAAAAATCAGGCGCAGGTTACAAATTGGGCGTAGGGAACTAGGTGGGGTGGGGAAGGGAAGTCATTAAATTCTACAATCAATCCTTAGTTATACTTATACAAATATTATACAAATAAATCCAACCTGAATAAAAATTTATAAGCAAAGAAAAGATTAAATAAACCATGTTCCTACCTGTGTGAAAGTGCTTCAGGCAGGCCTTTCAGGCAGCGGTGTGGCGTCAGTGTCTCGACGGCAGCGGCAGCAAGCAGCCTTCGAGCTGAGCTGCAGTGCTTGAGGCAGGCCTTCATTCTCTTCGTGGCTGGCCGCGAAGAAGCAGCACCGGACCGCCATGAGATAGCAGCGACGTCAGTGGCTGGCCGGCAGCCGAAGAATCAACGCAGGACACACTCAGCTCATTAAGGTTCTTGAGGCCATTCGGCCACGCTTTCGGGGCGGCGTCAGTGGCTGGCCGGCAGCCAAAGATACAGCAGCAGCCTTCGAGCTGTGAGGGGGACTGAGGCCATTTGGACAGGGAGAGGCAGCCACATCGACAGTTTTATATTTAAATTTGCAGCATGGGTGCTGCATTGTCAACACCACATATTATTATGCAATGGTTTGCCATCAATTCACTGCATAGGAGAGAATTGATTGGAGCTCACCGCACCAGGAACGTCGTAGCCCGTAGGTTGATGGGCAGGAGACCTTACCCACGTCGACAATATCGAATCAGGCGCTCGTACCTGGACATGAGCGAGGTTGATTGTGTGAAAAGGCTGCGTTTTCGCAGAGAAGTTGTCACTGAAATCTGTGATATGGTGAGAGCAGATTTGCAGCCCAGAAGCAGAAGGACAACTGCCTTGCCTGTTGAAGTGAAGGTAACAGCTGCACTTTCTTTCTATGCCTCGGGATCGTTTCAGGCTCCAACTGGAGATGTGTGTGCCATCTCTCAACGTGCAATACATGCCTGCGTTTACCAGGTCACGGCTGCACTTTATGCGTGAAGGAATGACTTCATCAATTTCCCAATGACCGCACAAGCGATCCATGAGAGGGCTGTGGGCTTCTTCAGGATTGCCGGCTTCCCAAAGGTACAGGGCTGCATTGATTGTACCCACATAGCCTTGCGAGCACCCGTGGAGGAATCTGAGCAGTACCGAAATAGGAAAGGTTGCCACTCTATCAATGTGCAGCTCGTGTGTGACGACAAGCAGCGCATCATGTCAGTCGATGCGAGATACCCTGGCAGTACCCACGATGCGTTCATCCTACACAACAGCGTTCTATCTGACATGTTTGAGCAGCAGCCAGAAGGGCAGAGCTGGCTACTGGGAGACAAAGGGTACGGCCTGACCACCTGGCTCATGACGCCCATACGCGTGACACGGACAGAAGCTGACCGTCAATACAACATGGCGCACATTGCGACGCGCAGCATCATTGAGAGTACCATTGGCATATTGAAACAGTGATTCCGATGCCTGGACCATTCCGGAGGACAGTTGCAATACTCCTCAGATTGTCGGTCACTTCACTGTTGTGTGCCGCATGCTTCATAACTTAGCCATCATGAGGCAGCAGGAGCTGGTAGTGGAACCCGAAGACCGACGTGAGGGTCCAGTGCATGATGATAGTATTACGGAAGACCAGGATGTGGATGATAACGACAATCAGGAAAGCATGCAAGTGCCTGATGCCGGAGCACGAGGTCGGAGGAGGGCCGTCCATTGTGCCCCTTTAACGATTACTCGAGATTTGCGCCAGCAGCTCATCCGTGAACGCTTCAGCTACTGATGCCTGAGGGCTCTGCGACCACTTTTGCATATGGACATGTTTATTCTTTGCATTTGTTCCTACGTTGTGTTGTGTTAATGGAACATGAAACAGTTTTAATGAAAAAATATTTTATTGAAAAGTTAGTGTCACTCTAATAAAATATTTGTTGTATCAAACTATACTTTTTAATATGACTCTTGAAGATCACTTATAAACTTGTAAAGTTACAAAACACTTTCGGTGAAAAATTTTACACTCTTAAGATCACTTACACTTCAAGATCACTTTTTAGATGCAAAATTAAATAATTTACAGAATGTGAGAGCATTTACACTATAAGATCACTTAAAAACCATAAGATCCCTTATAAGTTGTAAAGTTACAAAACAATTTCAATTTGAAAAACGCTACTACAGCTACATCAAGAACAAGAACAAAAGCAGCAAAGAAAGGCTGCAACCATGTCTCATCCATATCTCAGTGAATGTTCACTTCCTCATGGGGGTGTCATTTGATTGGCTGGGCTGTGTGCCCTTATTGCAGCAGCTACCTCAACCAGGTCCTCCCTGACGGCCTGTGCTGACATTTGCATGCCCTCCCTGACAGCCTGTGCCGTCGATTGCACTCCCTCGGACATTCCCTCCCTAAGTTCCCGTGTCAATACTGCTATTTTTCCCGTCAGGACCGTCAACTCTTCACCTGCTGCATTGAAGCCACCGATGAGTGATCGGGTAAGCTCATTGGTCTCCATACCCAATGCCACAACCTGAGCCGCATCTGTTGCACGCTGCATCTCAGGAGAGCGTGTCTCCAATCTCCTTCTCCTCTGCCTGGATCTGCCTCGTGGCACCACTACACTAGGAGGCGTGGGCACGGACGGTGGGATGCTCGGTGTTGCAAGCGGCACCACTACGCAGGGAGGCGCAGGCTGGGACTGTGGGACGCTCTGTGTTCCAGACGGCTGAACTGGAGGCAGAGGCTCGAGCTGGAATGGTGGGATGCTCTGTGTTGCAGACAGCAGAACTAGAGGGAGAGGCTCGGGCTGGAACGGTAGGACGCTCGGTGTTCCAGACGACAGCACTCGAGTGCGAGCCGTGGGCTGGGATGTTGGACGAATGGGTGTAAACTGCTCCATGATATCAGCAGCAACACTGGGACCCGAAGCGTCGGAATCAAGTAGTAGGTGGAACCAGAACCTATGCGAGAGGGGGGCACAGGCTGGGACGGTAGTGCACTGACTGTAGAATGCTGCATTATACCAGCATCACCACTGGGACCTGCAACATCGGAAGCAAAATCATGGAAGGTGGAACCAAGACCTATGCTAGGAGTTGAAACTTTGGTGCCCCTTGATGGGGGCTCATAAACATTAAATTGGAAGCTCTCCCCTGCAGACATTTCAGTCATCGCTGCCATCATCCAGTCTGGATCGTCCGCAGCTGGTTGTACTGGTTCTTGTTCTGTATCCTCAGGGTTGGCAGCAGCAGCGTCGTCGTCGTCGTCATCATCAACATGTTCTGCAAAATACATCAGAACAGTCACATGCTTAACAGCAAGGGAGGGGGCCGGGTGGGTGGCATGAGTACTCTCACACATAGCAGGCCAGGCAGCAGGTTGATTTAAAGGGCCATGATGCATTTTCAGGACTTACCCTCTTCTTCGCGTGCTTGTGCTTGTGCTGTACCGATTGCTTTACTCCATGTCTGACTCATCATAGCAGCTACCCTTTGTTCCAAGGGTGTCAATGGATGCAGATTGGGCACGCCTCCTCCTGTCCGAGTTGCCTCCCTTTTGTTGTGGGCCAATTTCTTCTGCAAAGAGTAAAATATAACTTTTTACAGAGTGTGTCAGTCTGCAAGGTGGGACATACAGATAGCCAGGTTACAATTATGATTAAATTAAAAATGGGAAATATTACTTACACTAACTACTTGACCAAGGTCGTGCCATTTCTTTTTACACTGACTTCCAGATCTCCTGGTATGCACCACTGCGCAGTAATCTTCTGCAACTTGGTTCCAGCGTTTCTTTTCTTTTGGTGGCACTTTTATGCGATCTCTGTTGCTAGTATCTAGCTCCTGCCATCTCTGCTCAATTACGTTGACTAATATCTCCACTTCCTCATGCAAGAAATTCTTTGTTCTTGGTGGACGTTGATCCATTGCAAAGTTGAATTGGCACACAGTCCAAACACACAGTCCTTAATTTGCATGTACCAATGCAGCACCGGTTCTGCAACTTTAGCAGTGAAAAGCTGAACTCACTGATTTCAGCAGGTGATTTATTCAGCGGTGCTGCTAAAAGCACTCCCTCACACACAGAAATATCAATAAAATTAAAATACAAGCCTTTGCAGGGGTCCAAGAAACAAATCTTCACTTTTTCTGCAGCACTTTTAAAAATGGCCGAGTGCCAATGTTTACTTCAGACTGCGCGTGCGCGAACGCTCCAACGCGCACGCGCAGGGTTGCCGGCACCAAGAAGCCTCATTTCAATTGTACCCGCCCCCTCCTACTTACAAAATCGGCGCGAGTGGTAGGCTCCGCCCCCTGTGCGCCGCGCCAAGCAGACATCGAGCTCCTTAGAATACCGCTCTTTTTTTCGGCGCGAGAAACAGGCGCCCAGCTCTGAGGTGCGCCTTTTTCGCCGCGTGTGGAAACTTGGGGCCATTGTCTTTACCCACTTAGTAGACCTATAATTCTGCAGTCACTTTAAGGGATCTGGTGAGCAGATATCATTCACCTTGGATCCAACTGCAAAAGTGCTAATTGTAAAAGAACCTTTAGAAACAGCTAGATGCTACAATGGGGAATTGAAGTTGATTTTCTGGAAGAATGAGATCAAATGGGTTAAAGTGTTACCTTGTTCTAAGCTATCTTTGTAAACATTTGCACAGTACATTAATTTGTATTCTGCTGCCCACGTTTGAAAATAGAAGATCAAGCTAGATGCATTTCAAGTAAAATTGGCTGCACTGAAATTAAAATTAGTTATCCTTTACAGCTTTCCACTGCTCCCATCATGTTTTATCTCTGCCTGATCCTTATTCTGATCATAAGGATTTTGGGCCACTCCTCTGAATCGGAATGATTTATAATTGTCCTTTCTCTATTGTCAGAAAAGGAAAATGAAATCACTTACAATAAACAAGGTTCTCACCCAGAAAGTCTTTTTCCAAAAGAAAAACATCAAAATAACACAAGTAGAAGCAAGCTCTGGTTCAGCTCTTCAGGACCAGTCTAACATAATTTCCTTCGGAGCGGTGCTTCTGCTGAATGAGTCAGAGCGCATGCTGTTTCCATTGCGAGCAATGACATTTCTACGAGCAAAATACTGCGGATGCTGGAATCTGAAATAAAAACAGAAAATGCTGGAAAACACTGGGTCAGGCAGCATCTGTAGAGCGTTTCAGGTGGTTGGCCATTCACTTTTAAAGTCGCTGAAAATAAAGAGAGAGATATTAAACAAGATGAGACATCAGATGGTTTTTAAATGGATTGCGAGCAGGAAAAAAAAGTTGAAGCATTGTTTGCAGTATCAAACCATGAGTTGTATGGTACTGTATAAATGCTCCACTTGATACCATACTGAGTACCATTGCATAAAGGCAGAGCTGTAAACCAAGTGATTATACTGATGGACCATTGTAATAACAAAACTTCATATTGCTCATGGTAAAAGCATATGATCGTTGTACTTTCCTTCAATATTCAGTAGCTAACTCTTACAATTTTTTCACTGAGACAAGTTAAAATCAATTTTAAGTTGTCCCAGAAACAGCCTAAAAGATATTTCTATTCTAAGTTGTTTTAATTTATTTGGAATACAGAAATGCCACTGCATTCTTCAAAGTTTAAATTTGGTGAATGTGTTGCAGGATATAGAAAGGTTACTGATGCTGATTGATCTAATTCTTTCCAGGAGATTACAGGGATCTCACAATTGCTTTATGGAATACCAGGAATTATGAGCTATTAGCAACAACAAGAGTATCCGATCCTGTCCATGATTTAGCATTTGATCCAACTGCTTTCAGTGAGTTTGCCTGCGTTGGGGTAGGAGCTGTGCATTTCTGGCTGGTAGAGCAGACTGGTAATGAAGTACAACTCAAGGTCAGTTTTTGCATACTGGAATGCATTTCTTGAAAGCCAAGTGAATTCTGTTAGGCTTTTCCTTACCTTAATTGTATTTTGAACACCCCCTTTTAAGTTACCCCATGCCACATGGCTTCTGTTGATTTGGAGGACATCAAATTTTAGGCTTTGCTGGTGCTGCTTTACAATTATGATGTATGTGTAAGGTATTGAGGTGACTAACCCCTGCCAAAAATCCGTCCATCTGTCTCGTTGATTATGGCTTGAAAGAAATCGTAAACTACATGTTTCCTACCCCTCTTTTTCCCTTCCTCCTTCTAAAGATGGTGACTCCCTGGGCTAACATTTCTCCCATTACCGCTTCTATACTTCACTTGTGAATCTAGACAACAAGCATCAGAAGGGTATTGAACAATGGATGCAGCACAGCTAAGCCCAGTCCTGAAATATATATATGTATATATTGTATGTATTATTATTTATTATATAATATCTATTATTATATTATATACTACACCCCTGATTTCAGCTACCTAAGGGTTGAACTTGATCATCTTGGTCAGCGTAGATCATTATCCCATCAGATGTTGTTGCATTTACTGTCACCTTGTTTTCTGCATTTTAAATATTTTGCTGTCGTACAATTCAGATGATGTTTTAAGCTGGCCATCACTGTTTTTTTCATTACTCATTACTTTTTCCTCCCCTCCTTGCTTTTGAGGTCTTCCCTGCCTCAGTGTTTTTTAAATTCCTGCCCCAATTCCAATGCTGCGAAGTACTGCTACTGCTCGGCATAAATTGTCTTTTATTCTTGATGTCTGGCCAATAAATATGAAATTAAGAATTGATGTAGAAAACAACAGGTTTGCACAAAGAAGATGCACACAAACTGCATTTTCACAAAGGTCTTAAAATTAGGCTTTTTGTGCCTAGCCATAAAGATGAAACTTTCGTAAGCCGTTAAAGTTTATTACGTATAAATGTAATAATCCCTGGTTTCCCTGTGAAAAATAGTGTCCCATGGGTGAAGTCCCAGTGCCCGCAATCTTTCATTTTTAACCTGGACACGGGGAGACTGTAATATTTATTGGATTCTTGCAGTGCTTGGTTTAATTTATTCAGTTCAATAAGTTTACTGTGTATTTGAACAAGATGATTAACTGATTTGATATTACTCTGTACTACAGTGTTATGAGGGCATGGAATATTTTGCCCAATTAAAATCAGAGATCGGTATAGGAATACTGAATTTATTTCCCAGATAAGACAGTTATTTTTAATGTCAAATAGTTCATAATACTAAGAAAAAGGACAGACACAGAGACTAGTGCTGTTTTGTAACCAGCTTATAGAAGATCTTGAGTTGTACCTGGCAACTTGAGATAATAGCTCACTGCTGGTTTATATCCTGTTAAACATAGCTTCCCATTCTCTATCCCATACTCATTTAATCAGTTCCTTTTGAATCATAGAAATTTACAGCATGGAAGGAGGCCATTTTGGCCCATCATAGAAACATAGAAAATAGGTGCAGGAGCAGGCCATTCAGCCCTTCTAGCCTGCACCGCCATTCAATGAGTTCATGGCTGAACATGAAACTTCAATACCCCCTTCCTGCTTTCACGCCATTCCCCTTGATCCCCCGAGTAGTAAGGACTTCATCTAACTCCCTTTTGAATATATTTAGTGAATTGGCCTCAACTACTTTCTGTGGTAGAGAATTCCACAGGTTCACCACTCTCTGGGTGAAGAAGTTTCTCCTTATCTCGGTCCTAAATGGCTTACCCCTTATCCTTAGACTGTGACCCCTGGTTCTGGACTTCCCCAACATTGGGAACATTCTTCCTGCATCCAACCTGTCCAAACCGTCAGAATTTTAAACGTTTCTATGAGGTCCCCTCTCACTCTTCTGAACTCCAGTGAGTACAAGCCCAGTTGATCCAGTCTTTCTTGATAGGTCAGTCCCACCATCCTGGGAATCAGTCTGGTGAATCTTCGCTGCACTCCCTCAATAGCAAGAATGTCCAACATGCCATTTGCTTTCTTAACCGCCTGCTGTACCTGCATGCCAACCTTCAATGACTGATGTACCATGACACCCAGGTCTCGTTGCACCTTCCCTTTTCCTAATCTGTCACCATTCAGATAATAGTCTGTCTCTCTGTTTTTACCACCAAAGTGGATAACCTCACATTTATCCACATTATACTTCATCTGCCACGCATTTGCCCACTCACCTAACCTATCCAAGTCACTCTGCAGCCTCATAGCATCCTCCTCGCAGCTCACACTGCCACCCAACTTAGTGTCATCCGCAAATTTGGAGATACTACATTTAATCCCCTCGTCTAAATCATTAATGTACAATGTAAACAGCTGAGGCCCCAGCACAGAACCCTGCGGTACCCCACTAGTCACTGCCTGCCATTCCGAAAAGTACCCATTTACTCCTACTCTTTGCTTCCTGTCTGACAACCAGTTCTCAATCCACGTCAGCACACTACCCCCAATCCTATGTGCTTTAACTTTGCACATTAATCTCCTGTGTGGGACCTTGTCGAAAGCCTTCTGAAAGTCCAAATATACCACATCAGCTGGTACTCCTTTGTCCACTTTATTGGAAACATCCTCAAAAAATTCCAGAAGATTTGTCAAGCATGATCTCCCTTTCACAAATCCATGCTGACTTGGACCTATCATGTCACCATTTTCCAAATGCGCTGCTATGACATCCTTAATAATTGATTCCATCATTTTACCCACTACTGAGGTCAGGCTGACCGGTCTATAATTCCCTGCTTTCTCTCTCCCTCATGTCCACGCCGACCGACAAAGAGCTATCCAGCCTAATCCCACTTTCCAGCTCTTGGTCCGTAGCCCTGTAGGTTGCGGCACTTCAAATGCACATCCAAGTACTTTTTAAATGTGGTGGGGGTTTCTGCCTCTACCACCTTTTCAGGCAGTGAGTTCCACACCCCCACCACCCTCTGGGTGAAGAAATTTTCCCTCAAATCCCCCTCTAAACCTCCTACTAATTACTTTAAATCTATGTCCCATGGTTGTTGACTCCTCTGCTAAGGGAAATAGGTCCTTACTATCCACTCTATCTAGACCCCTCATAATTTTATTTGAGTAAGACAAGTTTTGATCTTGCCCTAATAATTTTGAATGTTGTGTGTGATTTTTGTTGTAGGTTCACAGAGTCTCAGTCCCAGATGAAGTGGGTGCCGGGGAGCTCACCGCACTGTGCTATAACTGTGATTCCGTTCTTTATACTGCTACCAACACAGGGAAGATCTGTGCATGGGATACCCAGCACAATAGGTGTTTCATGACTTGGGATGCAGATGAGGGGGAGATTGGTAAATATAAATACAATATGGCACAGCACCTAATACAGTGTGATGTAATGTTATTTACTGCACAATTTTTCCGTTTATAGGAATTGTGCAATGTCGTGGATATCGCCTGATGAGTGGCAGTAACACAAAGAAAATCCGGCTGTGGGCAGTCGCTGCAGTGCAGGAGATGAGACTTGAGGGCACAGGAGCAAGGTGATGCTGCTGTAATGGGGCTTTGTCGCTGGGTGTGCTGGGCTTGGGGGTCTTGGTCTAAGTTATACTTGTACGAAAATGGAAATTGCTCAATGTTAAGAAAGATTAAACCGTGTACATTTCAGAAGGCTGGATTTATATGAAATAGGATCCTATTTAAATGTGTCTGTTCAGGATACCTTGTGATACCTTGTCTAATTGTGTTTGTGTCTGTGGTATCTAACTTATCCTGTGCCTCTAAAGTCACTGTTCTGATTTTACTTTCAGGCCAAGTTCGGTGCTCCTGGAACATGAAATGATTCTGGATGGTACAGTAGTTAGTGCAGTCTTTGATGACATCATGGACATGGGTATTGTGGGAACCACAGCGGGGACTCTATGGTATATAAACTGGGCTGAAAATACCAGCATCCGTCTGATCAGTGGCCACAGAAACAAGGTTAGATAACTTCCAAACTGTTTAAAGGGTGAGCAGCTCGGCAAAGCATTAACACGCAATCGTGGAGCAATGAGCAAATTATTCAATGAGTGCCCTGCTTATTTCCTTCAGAGCTGCATTGAGTGGCAGCATTGGGCCCTCCCTGCAAAGCATGGGGGGTTGGTTATAATTGGAGGGGTTGTTTGTTGACCGTCAAAGCAGGCCATCTACCTATTCTCTCGGCAGCAGAAGGTGAAGGGTAATTTGCTAGAATTATTCCATAAAGAAAAAAAATACTTTAAAACAATATAAGGGTATTAGTTTAAAGGAATGGATGAAAGGTAACCTTTCACGTAGGGAAATTCAGAACGAAAGTTAACCTCAGAATAGTTTTGCATACCTGCTGGCTGAGTCCTGGACCAGAGTGGGATTTCATACACTCCAAAATAAATAAAAACATACGCTAAAATTTCTTATTTAAAATTTAAAAAAATGCATAATGATCCTTTAATGTGAAAAATTTCACACAGTGCATCATGGTGTTTGTGACGAATGCGGAACGCAGTGTCATCTGTGTACGAGCACTTTGGAATCTCTCATTTGAAACCAATGTGGAATTTCAGCAGCAAGCTCACAATAGAATTTATATAAAAGCAAAATACTGCGGATGCTGGAATCTAAAATAAAAACAGAGAATGTTAGAAATCTCAGCGGGTTAGGCAGCATCTGTGAAGAGAAAAACAAAGGTAACGTTTCAGGTCGACAAACCTTCGTCAGAACTGCCGACTGTTCGAAAAGAACACATTCTGAAGCACTGAAAGCGGGAGGGGAAGAAAGAACAAAAGGGAAGGTCTGTGATAGGATGGAAGGTAGGAGAGATTTGAGAGACAAAAGGGATGATGGGCCAAATTGAAATGGTAATGAAAGAAGTTAGAAAAAGGTTAAGCTGGATAGGGCGTGAATGGCGGAGTAATGACCAGCTGCCATTAGAGACAGAGGAAAGAAGAAAAAAAACATAAGATGGGGAGAAAAGGGTGAGGCGGGGGGCGGAAAGAAAAGGAGCCAAAGATGACCATAGGTTTATGCTTTGAAATTGTTGAACTCAATGTTGAATCCAGAAGGCTGCAACGTGCCTAAACGAAAGATGTGCTGTTCCTCGAGCTTGTGTTGAACTTCATTGGAACAGTGGAGGAGTCCGGGGACAGAGATATCAGAGTGGGAGTGCAGTGGAGAATTAAAGTGACAGGCGATCGGAAATTTAGGGTCAAACTTACGGATTGAACAGAGGTGTTCAGCAAAGCGGTCACCCAATCTATGCTTGGTCTCCCCAGTGCCGAGGAGACCACAACATGAACAGCGAATACAGTATACTAAATTGAAAAAAGTACCAGTAAATCGCTGTTTCACCTGGAAGGAGTATTTGGGGTCCTGGATAGTGTAAGGGAAGAGGTAAAATGGCATGTGTTACATCTTCTGCACTTGCACGGGACGATGCCGCGGGAAGGGGAGGGGGTGCTGGGGGTGTGGATTGGACTGGGATGTCGCGGAGGGAGCAGTCCCTTCGGAATGCTGAGAGAGGAGAGGAGGGGAGGGGAAGATGTGATTGGTGATGGGATCACGCTGGAGGTAGCAGAAATGGCGGAGGATGAACGTGGAGGCTGGTGGGGTGAAAGGTCAGGACAAGGGGAACCCTGTCGTGGTTCTGAGAGGGAGGGGAAAGAGTGAGTAGAGGTACGGGAAATAGAATAGACACGGTTGAGGGCCATGTTAACCACGGTGGAGGGGAATCCTCGGTTGAGGGAAAAGACACTAGTCAGATGCACTAGTGTGAAAGGTGGCGTCAGAGCAGATGTGACTGAGACGCATTTATATGTTGCCCTCAGAGTCCTCATAAGTGTATAAATAAGGTAAAGATTGTTGAGCATTTTGACCAGTTTCTTTTTCTTCCTTCAGGTTAACCAGGTGATTTTTAGCCCAGATGAAAGTCACTTTGCCACATGTGCAGAGGATGGCAGCTTAAGGGTGTGGGTCATGCACGGCACTGAGTTGGTTGTTCAATTTCATGTTCTTAATCAGGTATGTTAGCAAAAGGGAAATGCATCGCAAGTGGGATAAGGAACAGTTTGTCTTACAATAGATAAAGGGAGTTTTCATCAGTAGTATAAAGTAAAGTGATGTTACTAAATCATCAAACAACACTCTAAATTTATTGAGCACTGTAATGTTTTTCTTAATTGTACTAGCCAGATATTTAATGCATATGTGAATAGTGTACGGCAGTTATTTCATTGTTTCTTGAAAGGTTACGGTAGATGAAAACTGACCATGTTTGGGAAAGCATTCACACTTTCTCTGTTTTGTCCCAGAACTGCTTGTGTATGGCGTGGAGCCCAACACTTAACTCAAGGGAGCGTGCTGATAAACAGCAAATAGTGGCAGGATACAGTGATGGCACAATACGTCTCTTTGGAGTGTTGAAGACTGAGATGGAATTGAAGATTCACCCTCACCCTGTGGCAGTCAGTGCTATTACATACTCCATGGATGGTATGTTCCACTGACTACTAATACAGAGCATGTGCTACACACATTAGAATGCTGAACATTAACCATACAGCAATAACGCATGGTTTCTGCCCAGAATACATGCCAACTGTCCTGCCAGCACCACTACATGTCGTGCGTGATTAACAATTGACAGATAGTTTGCATTTATCCCCAGGTGAGGTCATCATTTCAGGAGGTAAAGATGGCCTGATGGCTGTGAGCAGTCCTCGGACAGGAATCACCGTTCGTGTCATCAGTGATCATAAAGGTTCTCCGATTACTACAATCGAATGCACACGGAAAAAAGTAAGTTCACTGTTAATGAAAGGTTATCACTTAAAATTGCAAATTGGAAAAAAAAAGCAAGAAGGTAAATGTATGTTTAAAATAAAATTGATGGACAGCCATTAGCTTCAACACTGCATTGAGCATCGTGTGCTGTGAGCTTCCCATGTTGCCTTCAGCTAACATGGGTGACAAATTGACAGAAGTCTTTCTCGATCTCGAGGGACTGCCTATGATGATGAGGATATGGAATATGAATTTAGAGCACTGGATTATTTTCTATTTCTTTTCCAGTATGACGATTTTGGACTTGAAGGATGTGAAATGTGGTTGGCTGTCAGTTCAGATCGACGTGTTAGTGTTTGGGCTGCTGATTGGCATAAAGACCAATGTGAGCTCATTGATTGGTTGACATTCCCAGCACCTATTGAACCTGAGGTGAGGCTAATTTAAGGGACGTGTCTATTTGCAACACCAAAGTCTTAATTGGTCATCTTGGATGACGACCTGATTTCTGATTGGTCCCCTTGGAGGACAAGACATACCCACCAGTTTCCCTGGAATGTGTAATTAGATCCTGCCTGCCGACATAATCAGTTACTTTGCAAAGTGTAATTTGAGAAATTCTGACTGCCTACTCCAGACAGAACAGAGCTCACATAGAACAGCAATCACGCTCGCGGATGAAGACCTTTTCCCACCCCCTGCCCAAGTTCCTGACCTCCCCCTGAGTTATTAATCTCCTCTCACCTCTGAGTCCCTCTCGAGCCCTTCTCTTTCCCCCTCTGATTCTCTCTCTCTCTCTCTCTCTCTCTCTCTCTCTCTCTCTCTCTCTCTCTCTCTCTCTCCCCTCTCTCTCTCCCCCACCCCTCCTGCGATTGTCTCTTCTTTCCCTGACCAGCACGGATCCAGTGAAAGGCCTTCTCCCACAGAGCTTAAGGAAAGTGTGGCCCACACTTCACTGTAGGCCGCAACAGTTGAGTACTGTGCATGCGCGGAATTAGCACGCATGCGCAGCTCTCGTATACCGCACAGAAGGCCATAAAAATGTTCATGCAGATAATCATTTTGTTATTTAGGAATGGGTAAATTACAGGATGGGATCTGTTTGCCAAACCTGTAAAGCCAGGTTCTGTTATCTTTCTTACCTATGGGGCATAATGTTGTGGTTTCAGAGTTAGACACTTTGTGGGATGATTATGTGTGCTTTTATGAATACAGAAGGTAACTGCTGGTCCTGGCTTTGTGGATGTGTAAGGGTTGTGTAGAATCAGGGTAAAATGGTACAATTCTCTGCATGCATGTGTGAAGGAGGCTAGTATCAATTGGTGTGTCTGGTTTAGAGCCGGGGTTGTTTATTGGAAGCACGAGGAGAAAGAAAAAATCTTATACCTCTTCAGGATGTCCCAAAGCATTTCGCAGCCAACTAAGTACTTTTAAAGTGTCATCATTCTCACAATGTAGGCATATGTGGCAGCCAATTAGCACAAAGCAAAATCCCTAAATCAGCAATAAAACAAATAATGTGTTGTAGTAGGATGAGGGATACGTAATGGCCAAAACTCGCCTCGATCTTTTATGTTCATCTTAACTGGCAAATGGGGTCTTGATTTAACTACTCATCGAAAAGACGACTCCTCCAAAGCACTGCACTTAAGTATTGTACAAGATTATATGCGCAAGACTCTGGAGTGGGGCTTGAACCCACAGAGGAAAGTGTATGGCCATATTGTGTATGTGCTTTTGCCTGTGTTAACAATAAGGATGAGATAGGCTTTCTGTGTGCTAAATAAAGGTCGCAATAAAGACCAGAAGGTGTTTCAGATGATCTCTTGATGTATGTTGTGTGATTTCAAATATTTTTGTTTCTCTCAGGAATGTGACACGGGTAGCCTGCCACCAAGCCTGGCCGCCTTCTCACCCAGTCACAGTGGTGTAGTGGCATATGTGGGATTTGGAGTAAAACCAGAGATTATTTTGTACAGTCTCGAAAGGAAACAGGTATATACCAACAACCAACAAATCTTTATCTAAACTTCTCTCTTTTTTTGGAAAAAAAACTCTTGGTGTCTCTTGTGGGAAGTATATTTGTACACGAATAGTCTGCACCAAGAAGTTGGAAAATGTAAACTAGCCTCTACTGTTCTTCACAGTGAGTTTTCAATCTGCAATTGAGCGCAGAGAATCAACTCACAATACAGTGCGGTGATAGGTTGCAGTGTGGTATTGCAAGAAAAAAGTGTGTGAAAACATATTTAAAAGCTCATTGTCTAAATGTACGTAGCATTCGTAACAAAATAGATGAGTTGATGGCACAAATAGATACAAATGGGTATGATGTGATAGCCATTACAGAGACGTGGTTGCAAGGTGACCTGAACTGGGAACTAAATATTCAGGCGTATTTGACAATTCGGAAGGACAGACAGAAAGGAAAAGAAGGTGGGGTAGCACTGTTAATAAAGGATGGGATCAGTGTGTTCGTGAGAAACGATATTGGCTCAGAGGATCAAGATGTTGAATCAGTTTGGGTGGAGATCAGGAATAATAAGGGGAAAAAGTCGCTGATGGGCATAGTCTATAGGCTCCCTAACAGTAGCTGCACTTTGGACGAAGTATAAATCAAGAAATAATGGATGCTTGTAATAAAGGAACGGCAATAATCATGGGTGATTTTAACCTTCATATTGATTGGACAAAGCAAATTGGCCAGGGTAACCTTGAGGAGGAGTTCATAGTGTATCTGGGATAGTTTCCTTGAACAGTACGTTGCTGAATCAACCAGGGAGCAGGCTATCTTGGATCTGGTACGGTGTAATGAGGCAGGATTAATAAATGATCTCATAGTAAAAGATCCTCTAGGAATGAGTGACAATAATATGGTTGAGTTTCAAATTCAGTGGAGGGTGAGAAAGTTGATTCTCAAACCAGGGTCCTAAGCTTAAATAAAGGAGATTACACAGGTATGAGGGCAAAGTTGGCTAAAATGGACTGGGAAAATAGACTAAAGAATGGGACGGTTGATGAGCAGTGGCAGACATTTAAGGAGATACTTCATAACTCGCAACAAAAATATATCCCCAATGAAAAGGAAAGACTGTAAGAGAAGGGATAACCATCCGTGCCTAATTAAGGAAATAAGGGATGGTATCAAACTGAAAACAAAGGCATACAATGTGGCCAAGACTAGTGGGAGGCCAGAGGATTAGGAAATTTTTAAATGCCAACAGAGAACGACTAAAAAAAATGATAGAGAGGGAAGATAGATTAAGAAAGTAAATTAGCACGAAGGTACATAAAAAGGAAAAAAGTGGCTAAAGTAAATGTTGGTCCTTTGGAGGATGAGAGTGGGGAATTAATAATGGAAAACAGGGAAATAGCAAAGACGTTGAACAAATATTTTGTATCAGTCTTCACAGTAGAAGACACTAAACATCCCAATAGTGGATAAATCAAGGGGCTTTAGGTAGGGAGGAACTTAATACAATCACTATCACTAATGAAGTAGTGCTAGGTAAAATAATGGTACTAAAAGCAGACAAGTCCCCTGGACCTGATGGCTTACATCCGAGGGTCTTAAGAGAAGTGGCTGCAGAGATAGTGGATGCATTGGTTGTAATCTACCAAAATTCCCTGGATTCTGGGGCGGTCCCAGCAGATTGGAAAACCACAAATGTAATGCCCCTATTTAAAAAAGGAGGCAGACAAAAAGCAGGAAACTATAGACCAGTTAGCCTAACATCTGTTGGTGGGAAAATGCTGGAGTCCATTATTAAGGAAGCAGTAGTGGGACATTTGGAAAAGCATGATTCGATCAAGCAGAGTCAGCATGGTTTTATGAACGAGAAATCATGTTTGACAAATTTGCGGAGTTTTTTGAGGATGTAATGAGCAGGGTGGATAAGGGGAACCAGTGGATGTGGTGTATTTGGATTTCTAGAAGGAATTTGATAAGGTGCCACATAAAAGGTTACTGCACAAGATAAAAGCTCACGGGGTTGGGAGTAATATATGAGCATGGATAGTGGATTGGCTAACTAACAGAAAACAGAGAGTCGGGATAAATGGGTCATTTTCCGGTTGGCAAACAGTGACTAGTGGGGTGCCGCAGGGATCGGTACTGGGTCCTCAACTATTTACAATCTATATTAATGACTTGGATGAAGGGACCGAGTGTAATGTAGCCAAGTTTGCTGATGATACAAAGATGGGTGGGAAAGAAAATTGTGAGGAGGACACAAAAAAAATCTGCAAAGGGATATAAACAGACTAAGTGAGTGGGCAAAAATTTGGCAGATGGAGTATAGTGAGGGAAAATGTGAGATTATCCACTTTGGCAAAAAAAATAGAAAAGCAAATTATAATTTAAATGGAGAAAATGTGCTGCAGTACAGAGGGACCAGGCCTCCTTGTGCACGAACCACAAAAGGTTAGTCTGCAAGTACAGCAAGTAATCGGGAAGGCAAATGGAATGTTGGCCTTTATTGCAAGGGGGATAGAGTATAAAAGCAGAGAAGTCCTGCTACAACTGTACAGGGTATTGGTGAGGCCACACCTGGAGTACTGCGTACAGTTTTGGTCTCTGTGTTTAAGGAAGGATATACTTGCATTGGAGGCTGTTCAGAGAAGGTTCACTAGGTTGATTCCGGAGAGGAGGGCTTGACTTATGAGAATAGATTAAGTAGGTTGGGCCTAGACACATTGGAGTTCAGAAGAATGAGAGGTGATCTTATTGAAACTTATAAGATAATGAGGGGGCTTGACAAGGTGGATGCAGAGAGGATATTTCCACTCATGGGGGAAACTAAAACTAGGAGACATAATCTTAGAATAAGGGGCCGCCCATTTAAAACTGATGAGGAGAAATTTCTTGAGGATTGTAAATCTATGGAATTCTCTGCCCCAGGGAGCTGTGGAGGCTGGGTCATTGAATATATTTGCGGAGATAGACAGATTTTTGAGTGATAACGGAGTAAAGGGTTATGGGGAGCGGGCGGGGAAATGGAGCCAAGTCCATGATCAGATTAGACATGATATTGAATGGTGGAGCAGGTTCAATGGGCTAAATGGCCTACTCCTGCTCCTATTTCTTATGTTTTTATTGCAGATGCTTGGAGAACCGGTTACTTACCATCTGGGTTGGGGAGTTGTGCCTGGCGTAGGTGAACCAGCACTCAGAAAAAGTAGAAATGGGGATGCGGAAATGTTGCTTGAATGCCGACAAAAACAAAGATCATATATCTTAACTGTTTGTAGCATCGCCCTTTGTATAACCCAAACTTTTTTTTGTGTCTCTTTGCAGACAATTAAAAAGATTGCTTTGCCTCACTGGGCTACAAGTTTGAGCCTATCTCCAGGGGGGCAGTTTATTGCTATTGGGACCAATGGTAAGAGTGAGTTTTATTCTACGATTGTGTGAACCAGGCATTCATGCAGATGACTTTTCACCCAGAAAAGATCAGTTTTTATTCTCAAAGATTACATGTATAAAATGAATAAATAAGCACGGAGTGAGGTACAGGAAAAATAAACCGACTTAGTGACGTTGGGGTGGCACAGAATTTAATCCAGTGGTGCCTTGTGCTGAGTTACTGGAAAATTCTGCTGCAGATCAGACTTAATCCACTGCCCTTCCTATCAGCTGGATTTAGAATGATATTTGCAGACACAGGTTTGTTTACCTCTGCTGTACATAATTCATGGAACAGGGAGACAAGAAAGAAGTAGGGAGAAAAATATTCGACAGAAGAGGGAGACTCGTCCTCATCAGAAAAGAACTATTCAGCAATTGAAGTCGTGAAAATGTGACAAAGGATTTAAGTAACAACAACCAACTCCTGTGCTGAGCTCAGAAAGAGTCACTTAAATTGAATGTCGGCATGTGTAATAAATTTTGGCAGTCACATTAGTAACAAAGTGATCCTGTGTAGATATAATGCAGTGGTAATATTTTTATAGACTTTTTATTGCCTTCTTGTGCAGACATGCTATATTACAGAAACATAATTGATGGCGTTAACATGAATGGTAGACATATGGCTAAAGGGATCAAGGGGTAAGGAGAGAAAGCAGGAATGGGGTACTGAAGTTGCATGATCAGCCATGATCATATTGAATGGTGGTGCAGGGTCGAATGGCCTACTCCTGCACCTACTTTTTATGTTTCTATATCCACATGGATGGTTGTGACATATTGAGCACTTTCCCATCAGACCAGCCTACAGTTTTCTATGCATTGTCTCTGCTTCTGCACTGCCCCATGTATTGGTTCCAGGTTGCTTTAAATATCGTTCCATTCTTTCCACTAGCTAGCCCTAAACACAGATGATAGAAATCTTTCCTGTTGAGAGTTAAACATTAAAGATAAGAACATAAGAAATAGGAACAGGAGTAGGCCATACGGCCCCTCGAGCCTGCTCCACCATTTAATAAGTTCATGGCTGATCTGATCATGGACTCAGCTCCACTTCCCCGCTCGCTCCCCATAACCCCTTATCCCCTTATCGTTTAAGAAACTGTTTATTTCTCTCTCAAATTTATTCAGTGTCCCAGCTTCCACAATTCACAACCCTCTGAGAAGAAATTTCTCCTCATCTCTGTTTTAAATGGGCGACCCCTTATTCTAAGATCGTGTCCTCTAGTTCGAGTCTCCCCCATCAGTGGAAACATCTTCTCTGCATCCACCTGTCAAGCCCCCTCATAATCTTACACGTCTCGATAAGATCACCTCTCATTCTTCTGAATTCCAATGAGGCCCAACCTACTCAACCTTTCCTCATAAATCAACCCCCTCATCGGAATCAACCTAGTGAACCTTCTCTGAACTGCCTCCAAAGCAAGCATATCCTTTCGTAAATATGGAAACCAAAACTGCACACAGTATTCCAGGTGTAGCCTCACCAATATCTTGTATAGCTGTAGGTAAGACTTCCCTGCTTTTATACTCCATACATGTAGCACAAAACCCTCTTGTGCTCCTTGAGGAGTGATAAAGTTAGTTAACATGGGGTCTGTGTGTAAACATGCATAACACTGTACCACGTTGCTTCATTAGAATAAACAGATAAAATTGCTACAACTTATTGCCCACTTGGAGCGTGTGCTACCTCTAATGATCTAATTTATCTTGGCCCTAGTTTCTGGCTTGGAGTGTAAATGATTTAAGCTCTGCCATCAAATGCCTCCAGAAGCACACTCAGAGTAGCAAGAGCACTGAATGTACTCTGAGTGGGGGACTTCAATGCCCATCAATAAGAGTGGCTCAGTAGCACCAATATTGACCACACTGGCTGAGTCCTGAAGGACATAGCTGCCAGATTGGGCCTGTGACAGGTGGTGAGAGAACCAACATAAGGGAAAAACCTATTTGACCTCGTCCTCGTCAATCTGCCTGTCGCAGATGCATCTGTCCATGACAGCATTGGTAGCAGTGATCACCACATAGTCCTTGTGGAGACAAAGTCCCGTCTTCACATTGAGGACATCGTCCATCATTTTGTGTGGCACTACCATTGTGCTAAATGGGATAAATTCAAAACCGATCTAGCAACTCAAAACTGGGCATCCATGAAGCACTGTGGGCCATCAGCAGCAGCAGAATTGTATTCCACCTCAATCTGCAACCTCATGGCTCGGTGTATCCCTCACTTTGTCATTACCATCAAGCCAGGGGACCAACCCTAGTTTTATGAGGAGTGCAGAAGAGCATGCCAGGAGCAACACCACGCAAACCTAAAAATGAGATGCCAACCTAGGGAAGTTACAGTAGAGGACGACATGCATGCTAAAAAGCGGAAGCAGCATGCTATAAACCGAGCTAAGCGATCCCACAACAGCAGATCAGATCTAAGCTCTGCAGTCCTGCCACCTCCAGTCGTGAATGGTGGTGGACAATTAAACAACTAACGGGAGGAGGAGGCTCCATCACTATCTCCATCCTCAATGATGGAGCTCAACATGTGAGTGCAAAGGACAAAGCTGAAGCGTTTGCAAACATCTTCAGCCAGAAGTGCCGAGTGGATGATCTATCTTGGCCTCCTCCTGAGGTCCCCAGCATCACAGAAGCCAGTCTTCAGCCAACTCAATTCACTCCACGTGAGATCAAGAAATGGCTGAGTGTACTGGATACAGCAAAGGCTATGGGCGCCGACAACATCCCGTCTATAATGCTGAAGACTTGTGCTCCAGATCTAGCCACGCCTCCAGCCAAGCTGTTCCAGTATAGCTACAACACTGGCATTTACCCGACAGTTTGGAAAACTGCCCGGGTATGCCCTGTCCACAAAAAGCAGGACAATTCTAATCCGGCTAATTACCGCTCCATCATATGACATTGAATCATCAGCAAAGTGATGAAAGATGTCGTCAACAGTGCTATCAAGTGGCACTTACTCACCAATAAACTACTTGCCGATGCTCAATTTGGATTCTGCCAGGACCACTCTGCTCCAGACTTCATTACAGCCTTGGTCCAAACATGAACAAAAGAGCTGAATTCCAGAGGTGAGGTGAGAGTGACCACCCTTGACAGCAAGGCAACGACTGGCATCAAGGAGCCCTAGCAAAATTTAAGCCAATGGGAATCGGGGAGAATACTCTCCACTGGCTGAAGTCATACCCAGCACAGACGAAGATGGTTGTGGTTGTTGAAGGTCAATATTCTCCATCCGAGGACATCGCTGCATGAGTTCCTCAGGGCAATGTCCTCGGCCCAACCATCTTCAGCTGCTTCATCAATGACCTTCCTTCCATCATAAGGTCATAAGTGGTGATGTTCACTGATGATTGCACAGTGTTCATTTCCATTTGCAACTCCTCAGATAATGAAGCAGTCAGTGCCTGCATGAGTAAGACCTGGACAACATTCAGGCTTGGCCTGGCAAGTGCCAGGCAATGACTTATCTCCAACAAGCGCGAGTCTAACCACCGCCCCATGACATTCAACAACATTACCATCGCTGAATCCCTCACCATCAACATCTTGGGGGGGGGGGGGGGGGGGTTACCATTTGACCAGAAACTTAACTGGACCAGCCACATAAATACTGTGGCTACAAGAGCAGGTCAGAGACTGGATAATCTGCTGCGAGTGTCTCGCCCCCTGACTCCCCAAAGCCTTTCCACCATCTACAAGGCCACAAGTCAGGAGTGTAGTGGAATACTTTCCAGTTGCCTGGATGTGAGTGCAGCTCCAACAACAAATCTCGAAGCTCGACAGCATCCCGGACAAAGCATAAGAAATAGGAGCAGTAGTAGGCCCCTCGAGCCTGCTCCGCCATTCAATAAGATCAGGCTGATCCGATCATGGGCTCAGCTCCACTTCTCTGCCCGCTCCCCATAATCCTTTACTCCCTTATCGCTCAAAAATTTGTCTTATCTCCGCCTTAAATATATTCAATGACTCAGCCTCCACAATTCTCTGGGGCAGAGAATTCCACAGATTTACAACCCTCAGAGGAGAAATTCCTCCTCATCTGTTTTAAATGGGCGACCCCTTATTCTAAAACTATACCCCCTAGTTCTGGATTCCCCTATGAGTGGAAACATCCTCTCTGCATCTACCTTGTTGAGCCCCCTCATTATCTTATGTCTCAATAAGATCACCTCATTCTTCTGAACTCCAGTGAGTACAGGCCCAACCTGCTCAACCTTTCTTCATAAATCAACCCCTTCATCTCAGGAATCAACCAAGTGAACCTTCTCTGAACTGCCTCCAATGCAAGTATATTTCTCCTTAAATAAGGAGACCAAAACTGTACGCAGTACTCTTGGTGTGGCCTCAGCAACAGTACAGTAGTAGCAGGACTTCTCTGCTTTTATACTCCATCCACCTTGCAATAAAGGCCAACATTCCATTTGCCTTCCTGATTACTTGCTGTACCTGCATACACACTTTTTGTGTTTCATGAACAAAGACCCCCAGGTCCCTCTGTACTGCAGCATTTTGTAATTTTTCTCCATTTAAATAATTAATTTGCTTTTTTATTTTTTCTGCCAAAGTGGATAACCTCACACTTTCCCACATTATACTCAATCTACCAAATTTTTGCCCACTCACTTAGCCTGTCTATATTCCTTTGCAGATTGTTTGGTACCTCCTCACCACTTGCTTTTCTACCCACCTTTGTATCAACAGCAAACTTGGCTACATTACACTCGGTCCCTTCATCCAAATCATTAATATAGATTGTAAATAGTTGAGGCCTCAGCACTGATCCCTTTGGCACCCCACTAGTTGCAGTTTGCCAACCGGAAAATGACCCATTTATCCTGACTCTCTGTTTTCTGTTAGTTAGCCAATCCTGTATCCATGCTAATATATTACCCCCAAACCTGTGAGCTTTTATCTTGTGCAATAACCTCTTATGTGGCACCTTATCGAATGCCAATCCAAATACACCACATCCACTGGTTCTCCCTTATCCACCCTGCTCATTACATCCTCAGAGAACTCAAAGCAGCAAACCTCATCCAACACCTTAAACATTCACTCCCTCCACCACCGGCACACTGTGGCTGCAATGTGTACCATCTACACAATGCACTGCAGCAACTCGCCAAGGCTTCTTCGATAGCCCAACCAAACCTGTGACCTCTACCACCTATAAGGACAAGGGCAGCAGGCACATGGGAATGCCATCACCTGCAATTTCCCCTCCAAGTTACACACCATCTTGCCTTGGAAATATATTGCCGTTCCTTCATCGTCACTGGGTCAAAATCCTGGAACTCCGTGAGAGTACCTTCAACACATGGACTGCAGCAGTTCAAGGCAGCGGCTCACCACCATCTTCTCTTGGGCAATTGGGGATGGACAATAACTGCTGGCCTTGCCAGCAACACCCTCATCCCAAGAACAAATTAAAAAATAAATAAAAGCAAGACCCCACAAGGAGCATGTATTACGTTTACATTTTAAATGTTTAAAAATTCTGGTAACTAAGGATTGGAATCCTTGATGTTTTTTTTTACTTTCCCCTCCAGGAGTGGGCATACAGGTCAATTGTAATGCTTGGTTGAATCAACGAATTCAGCAGAGACTTGAGATCAACCCTTTCAGTTCTGTATGGTACTGAACTACCTGTTTAATTGGTATTTAAACCTAAATACGACATCAAGTTGGTTCCAAGACCTGTTGTGTTTTTTTTGTTGTTTCGATGAAGAGGAGGTTGCAATACCAGTAGGCAATTGGTGTATTAAATAGAAGTTATTTGGAGCCTGAACTTTGCCTTTAACACATTCTGTTGCGATGTTGGCAAACTGTTCAAACTCCAGTTCAGAATATTGCTTCACGTCCAAGACTTTTAAAGTTATCTATCTTGTTTCTGGTTTTGTCCAGGGAGACTGCTGAAGCTAATTCAATACCCTTGTGGAAAATTCCAGGATTTCACTGGACATAATGATACCGTTCACTTCAGTCGATTCACACCATCTGGGAAATTCTTCCTATCCGTCGCATACAATGAGGTGCTTGTCTGGGAGGTCCAGAAACTACACAGCAATCTCACCAATGTATAATATCTCTAAGCTCCCACAGCAAACATGAAGGGTGTATTTGCTGCGTCACTGCTATCATCTCCTTTATAATCCTCTGAGTTCACATATTTCATATGGCTTTTTTCACAGTAGAGGCCTCATAATATAGCTCAATCCTAACACAATTTTACAGTTCCGAAGATTGCTTTGTAAAGGGCATCTGCTATTGCAGGAGGAAAAATTAAGTCATGTAAGATATTGATATTAATGTTGAAATCATTATTAAATGGTGTAGTTGGTGCACTGCACACAGTGGAGTTTTTATGAATAGTTGCACTGAGACTTTTTAAATTAAATTTGGCTAGGTAAGGTTTTATTGCGAGATTTTACTTGTGAAGTAACACTGATCATTTAATATTTTTATTATACAGATGATTTTTGTACTTTTCAATAAATAAAACTTTATTACTGATCTCCAATAGGAGTGTTGATTCAGGATTTGTGATGGACAGTTCTACTTAATTGCATTTCATCAAAACATTGCTGAAAATTGTTTTTTTTAAATGTTCTGTTTTTACAGTTCTGTCCTGAAACATTACACAGCCTGCAGGATAGGTAATTTCTGTTGCACGGTTCATGGGACAGATTGTCTTTGCTGTGTGGTTCACTGGGTTAGAGCAAAGAAATCCTACTCAACTGAACCATAAATTGGAAACAAATCGTTGGTCAAAAATAGTGAGAAATCCTTTATAGTGAGAAATCCTTTTGTAGTGATCCGGTGTATTTTAAAGTAATTTTAAATGCAAATGGGACACAAGTACAGAGATTGTATCTGAAAACTAAGCTGGAAATCAAAATCACACGACCAGACCCCACCCTACACAGTATTGAAGGATTTTCAGAATTTCTTCACTGAGATTTGGATGAATGTGGTCATGTTACCAACCCAATTTTCAACATGAAGAGGTAATAACAGGATGAACATTTTCGAACAATTTCCCATTGAAATCGTGCCCGAGGCTTACACAACTCGATTTTCGAGCTGCCTCAAAATGGGTGGCCAATGTTCCCATCTGAAACAGTAAGACCCCCGACACAATTTTCAGGTACGAATAGGTAGTGCACGCTTTTGCCCAGTGGTACTAGATATGGAGTGATCTAACCAGCAGTCCATAAATGGGGCTGCAAGCCCCACCAAAAATGGGGCAAATGAGGCCCAATGACAAAAATAGTTTGAGCCTCTTGCTAATGCGATTTGGCATCACTTGCCCGCCTGATGTGTGCTACAATTGAAAATTGGCCCCTATATGTCCTAGTGACTGATCGTGGGATGGGTGTTAGTTTGACATATGACTACTATTTTTGGAGAGGACAGTAAGAGGTCAGAAACATGAAATGTAGAAGGAGATAGTGGCCTGGAATTTGCATCAACGACGAGGCAAAGGCGTTTGCCGCTAGCCTCAAAGTGAGCTTTGCACGAAGATCTTGCAATCTCTGTCGAGAACTTGGGGTTTTCCAACGTTCAATTCAAATCAACGGCGTTTAGTGGGGATTCCCTTGTGCGTGTTGCTGTGACGTCAACAAGCAGTCTAATCAGCCAATCAAAATGCAGATTTTGTTCAGACAGCGAACAAGGAAGTGAGTAATCTCTTAAAATTCTAACTTTAAAAATGTTAGAGTGTTGATTTCTGAGTTCTTTTCTCTCAACCTGGTTCACTGAAATCACTGAGTCGAATACCGATTGTGCTTTAAACAAAGCAGTCTTTATTTTATCGGCCGAGACTTATCAGACAGAAGGTATACTCTCTCGACAGAGCGTACACACTTCCTACGGACAAGCAAAGTTACATCGTAAAGCGACGACCATTATACATTTTTGAAAATAGATAACAAGATACAATTAGATTGACATCCTAGTTCAGCCTATCCCTTTTGATCCTTCCTTTCCTTTGTCCACTCATGAGCCGACATCTATATGGGCTGTTTTTTACTCAAGCTCAGGCATTGCCTCTAAATGTTACAATTTTACTGGCGTGACTACTAACTGAAACCTTGCAATTCTGCTAATTGTGCTGATGTTGTATTATATAAGCCATGGAAAAATAACTAAGAGAATGTCAGATTGCAAATAATACAACATCAGCACAATTAACAGACTTTCTCAAGGTTTTAAGTTACTAATCATGCCAGTATAAATTGTAACATGAAATGGATATATGGATAAATGAAAATACAACATCAGCACAATTAGCAGAATTGCAAGGTTTCAGTTAGTAGTCACGCCAGTAAAATTGTAACATTTAGAGGCAATGCCTGAGCTTTAGTAAAAAAAACAGCCCATATAGATGTTGGCTCATGAGTGGACAAAGGAAAGGAAGGATCAAAAGGGATAGGCTGAACTAGGATGTCAATCTAATTGTATATTGTTATCTATTTTCAAAAATGTATAATGGTCGTCGCTTTACAAAGTAACTTCGCTTGTCCGTAGGAAGTGTGTACGCTCTGTCGAGAGAGTATACCTTCTGTCTGATAAGTCTTGGCCGATAAAATAAAGACTGCTTTGTTTAAAGCACAATCGGTATTCGACTCAGTGATTTCACTGAACCAGATTGAGAGAAAAGAACTCAGAAATCAACATTAGCAAAACAAAGATTGGGACTCTCGCTTAGGAAAAAGGCAAACATGGAATAAAGATGGATAAACTAAGATTCTTAATTTTCATTTTTATTAAAATGGGTAAATTTCACACCACAATTAAAATTAATTTTTCAGGCCCATAACCTTTGTTTAGCAGTCAATATGTTGGTAAAACCCGAGTTGCACCGAATCCTTTTGGATCTAGCTTATAGTGGTGAATTTAACAGCGTGATTACTACGAAAGAGCCAAAGTATTCGTGTGTTTCCCTGGTGTGAATGATTTCATTGTTTGCTGGCTCTGTGGGGGCCAAATCCCGATATTGCGGTCAGTTTCAAAGGCAGAATGATGGCGAACGCTGCCAGTTCACCGTCATCCGGACCACAAATTCTGGGCCAATAAAACTGAGTCAATACCTTATTTCTCAACTAAGAGTTCAAGTGCTGCTTCCTGAAGTAGGGTCCTTGTATGATTAAATTAAAGTAAAAATTCAAAAGACAATGGTTCAGTACCAAAAATAATAATCTATGGTTCACCAATAATACCCTGGTTCACCCAAAAATAAGTTTAAACATGAACATATACTTGGGTCAATATTCTAAAGTAATAAATAATAGTGAACACATTTAGTTTAAAGTTGATCATTCCTTTGTAAATGGGAATTATTACAATTATGATGGGAGACTTCAGTGTCCCTGATTTTTGTCCTTTATATCACCTTTCTTATGGCATAACAGCCATTGAAAGTGTGTTGGAAATTAAATCTTAAATTTGTTTAAATACAAGCAAGTACTTTCAGCAGAGAGTTCTGGAATTAGTATGAGTTCCTCTTTGTGACTCCATACAATAATTGAAAATTACTCATTAAATCATAAAATTGTACAGCCAGTCCGCCGATCGAATCTGTACAGTCCAGTTAGTCCCATTTCCTCGCTCTTTCCCCATATTCCGAAAACATTTTCTCCTTCAAGTTTTTATCCGATTCCCTTTTAAATGCTACTATTGAATCTATCCATCACCCTATCAGGCAGTGCGTTCCAAATCCTGACCACTCGTTGCATAAACATTCTCTGGTCATTGTACAAAAGCAAACACTTCTTTGTTACATATAACTTACTGTAGATAAAGTACTGTACCATAAATCAGGGGAAATAGTTTTGGTTTTATACTGGTTAATTTTATATCGCACAAAAGCTTAGCTTATATATACAATTAAAACGCCTGTTATATAAATTAGTATTGTGGGACTATTTTTTTCATTCCACAATTTTAATTGCTGTTTCAAATTATTATGCGCATACACTGTTATGCTGTTAATAGGATTTTTCTTGCTTTATATGAATGAAGCAGTGATTAACCTTCAAAGTCTTCAAATTCTATGCACATTTCTGCTGGTAAGACTAGTGATCTTTGGAGTACCCTTCACCTGCTAAGATCTAACTGTTTTATGTTACATAGATTAATTAAAGATTGCTGCTCCTGCCAACAGCAATTTGAAAGGTGGTTTGATGGTCAAATCAGATTCTGCAAGTGTTGCCCAACAAAAATAAATATTAATAGACAAATGACTTTTACTTCAAAGTAAATAGTAATCATTGCAGAATTTCTAAGAAGTTTTTGCTTCCTACAATTTAACTATGGTTTTTGTTGCATACTTAATTTATTATGTGTAAAACCATTGCACAATACAACATTTGGAACTTTTGGCTATAAACAACTATCTGTGAATAATTAACATAATAGACCTGTTTTATTAGAAACATGATTTCCATAAAAACTGAACACTGATGAGACTTTGGTCAAAAGTAAGTATATATTAAAGAATCAAGATGATTAAAATGGATAAATAATTACAGTCAACAAAGGCCACTAATAAACTCTGCTTTTGTGCTACTAATGATGAACATGTCTCGTAGGACTACCTGTTCCAGTGTTACACAAAAATTATAATTTCAAACTGAAACCCTCATTAACTTGGTTGATTTGCCATTATAGTTCAGTTGAACAGATTTTTCTTTAAGGACCCATCTTTGCTCTCTCAAGTCCAAGGGAGGGTGGGGAGAGACTTAAAAATATCTGGATACAACTGGTGTAGCCAGTCATCATCACACCTGGCAGGACCACATCAAGCATTATCAGGTCTCACTCTTTTCTACCAAAACCACACACCACTCCAGGATCATCCCTGGCTTCTTTTCTCCATTATCAACCATCTCTTTAAACCCCTCTCCCCCTATCCCCTTCACCCTCACCTCCAACAACAAGTGCAAGGACCCCACTAAGAACGAGACCATATGTTTAGCTGCCCCTCTTGCTTACCTCTAGCTCACGATGCCAAACCTTCCTAGCCCTGAACCGCAACTTTCTTCAGTTTCTCTCTTAATGTCCTATTCAAACTTATCTTTTCCATGGCATTACGACAGTGACTACATTTCAAAAATTCTTCATTGTCTATGAAGCACTTTGGAGTTCCCTGAGGCCATGAAAGGTGCGTAATTAACACAAGTTTGTTCTTTATTTTATGAAACCCACCACCTTTAACCTTATCTCCACTAAACTGCTGATCATCCTATTTCCCTTCTTGCTACCAATGCAAGATTACCTTCTAAGCGGTTCTCTCCTCAGATACTATCCCCTTGTCAAAAATTCCGTCATCACCCCTTCCTCATTGTATTTGAAAACTATCGCCCTCCTCCCCCGCCCCACATCCTCCCTGACGCAGAATAAGTAATTGTTCTGTATTGGATATGTGTAGCAGTTGAATGTGTTGTGTATGGAGAAAGAGTCAGACTGAGCTCAAAGTAAAGTGTGACCTTTATCTTTTATTGCAGATCTCCAGAGTGCCTCTCCAACCTGTGAAGTCTCTGTAAATACCTATGCTCCCAAGGGATTATGGGATTCCTTGGGACTCCAGGGGACGAGCCTTCTGGTGGCTGTTCAGAGTAAATACAAGTCCACATCTATAACAACATTCTCCCCCCCCCCCCCCCCAAGTCAATGGTTAACTATTTACAATGTGAGTCGATCTGGGGCCCTTCTTGCCCTTCTCGTCTCGGTGTGAAAGCTGATGTTGTTGAATCATTTGTTGGACCCTCGCTGGGCTACTGTGCAGCTGGGCTGCCTGGTGTGATGGGCCCTGCAGGGCTGCTGTGGATGATGGGTTCTGCTTCGTGGTCAACCATGGTGCTGATTGCCACTGATGTGTATGTTGGGGGATCAAAAAAGATAGGGTCCAAGGTGGGTTGCTCAGGATAATCCATGAATCTGAGTTTGATTTGATCCAAGTGTTTCCGGTGAATGAGTCCATTTGAAAGTTTGACCCGAAACACCCTGCTCCTCTCTTTGGCCACGATAGTGCCGGGAAGCCACTTGGAACCTTGTCCACAATTTAATATAAATACAGGATCATTGATTTCAGTCTCGCGTGACGCATTTGCGCTATCATGGTATGCACTTTGTTGAAGCCGCCTGCTCTCTACCTGTTCATGTCGATCTTTTCATGAGCAGTTCAGCAGGTGGGATCCCAGTGAGTGAGTGGGGTCTTGTGCAGTAGCTAAGCAGGACTCTGGATAGGCGAGTCTGCAGTGAGCCTTCAGTTACCCTCTTCACGCCTTGCTTGATGGTTTGCACTGCTCGCTCTGCCTGACCATTGGACGCTGGTTTAAACAGGGCAGATGTGACATGTTTGATCCCGTTACGGGTCATGAATTCTTTGAACTCAGCACTGGTAAAACATGGCCCGTTGTCGCTTACCAGGACATTGGGTAAGCCGTGTGTGGCAAACATGGCCTGCAGGCTTTCAGTAGTGGCAGTGGACGTGCTAGCTGACATTATCTCACATTCAATCTCCTTGGAGTATGCATCTACAACCACAAGGAACATTTTACCCAAGAACGGGCCTGCATAGTCGATGTGTACCCTAGACCACGGTTTGGAGGACCAAGGCCATAAACTTAGTGGCGCCTCCCTGGGTACATTGCTTAACTGCGAGCATGTATTACATCTGTGAATGCGGGTCTCTAAGTCCGCATCGATACCGGGCCACCACATGTGGGATCTGGCTATCACTTTCATCATTACGATGCCTGGGTGGGTACTGTGAAGGTCATTGATGAAGGTGTCTCTGCCCTTCTTGGGGACCACTACTCGATTACCCCACAGAAGGCAGTCTGCCTGTATAGACATTTCATCTTTGCGCTGCTGAAATGGCTTTATCTCTTCCTGCATTTCCACTGGGACACTGGACCAGCTCCCATGAAGCACACCGCTTTTGACTAGAGATAATAAGGGGTCCTGGCTTGTCCAGGTTTTGATCTGCCGGGCAGTGACGAGTGATTGCTCACTCGCAAATGCTTCCCTAACCATGGCTAGATCTGCAGGCTGCGCCATTTCCACCCCCGTGGTGGGCAATGGCAGACTACTGAGAGCATCAGTGCAGTTTTCTGTGCCTGGCCTATGGCGGATGGCGTAGTTGTATGCAGACAATGTGAGCGCCCATCTCTGGATGCGGGCCGATACTTTGGTATTTATTCCTTTACTCTCGGAAAACAGGGATAAAAGTGGCTTATGGTCAGTTTCCAATTCGAATTTTAGCCCAGACAGGTATTGATGCATTTTCTTTACCCCATAGACACACGCTAACGCTTCTTTTTCAATCATGCGGTAGGTGTTCTCAGCCTTAGACAGACTCCTATATGCATAAGCAACGGTTGCAGTTTCCCGAAATCATTAGCTTGTTGCAATACACACCCAACGCCATATTACGACGCATCACATGCTAGTGCCAAACGCTTACATGGATCATACAACACAAGCAATTTGTTTGAGCATAACAATTTTCTCGCTTTTACAAAGGCATTTTCTTGGCTTTTGCCCCAAACCCATTCGCCCCCTTTTTGTAGTAAGACATGTCGTGGTTCTAGCAGTGTGCTGAGACCCAGTAAGAAGTTACCAAAGTAGTTCAAGAGTCCCAGAAACGACCACAGTTCCGTCACGTTCTGTGACCTCTGTGCGGTCTCGATTGCCTCTGTCTTCGCGTTGGTGGGCCTGATGCCGTCCGCCGCAATCCTCCTTCCCAAGAACGCCACTTCACATGGCAGGAAAACGCACTTCGAGTGTTTTAACCTGAGCCCCACGTGGTTGAGTTGACTAAGAACCTCCTCCAGGAGGTTCCGACCTGTGACCAGGATGTCATCCTGGAAGACCACAGTGTGCAGGACCGACTTCAGTAAACTTTCCATGTTTCTCTGGAATAATCCCGCCGCTGATCAGATTCCAAACGAGCATCTGTTATAAATGAAAAGACCTTTGTGCGTGTTGATGCAGATGAGGGCCTTCGATGATTCCTCCACTTCCTGCGTCATGTAAGCTGAAGTCAGATCCAGTTTCGTGAACGTTCTTCCTCCCACCAGCGTTGCAGAGGTCGTCTGCCTTTGGTACTGGGTAGTGGTCCTGCAGGAAGAAATGATAGTTACTTTGTAATCGCCACAGATTCTGACGGTGCTGTCTCCCTTGAGGACTGGGACAACAGGACTGGCCCACTCGCTGAACTCGATCGGTGAAATGATGCCCTCTCTTTGCAGCCGGCCTAGCTCGATCTCTCTACCCTTTCTCTCATGTACGGTGCTGCACTCGCCTTGTGATGGATGGGTCACGCCCCCAGAATTAGGTGGATCTGCACTTTTGCTCTTTGGAATTTCCCGATGCCTGGTTCGACCAGTGAAGGAAATTTGTTTAAGATCTGGGCATATGAAGTGTCGTCAGCGGGCGATAGCGCTCGGACATCATCCCACTTCCAGCGTATCTTTCCCAGCCAGCACCTACCGAGCAGTGTGGGACCATAGAAAGTCTTTTTGCCCATGATGGACTGGCTTGCCCCTGTGTCCCGCTCCATTGACACCGGGAGTCCATTTAGTTCAACATTCAGCATTATCAGGGGACAATTCATGGTGAAGGTGTGCACCCCATGTACCTCTGCCTCCTCGATCTGAGGCTCTGGTTCATCGTGATCCTCTGTGGATCTGTCCTCTGCAACATAACATGCTGGTTTGCAGGTTTAACAGGCTTTGCAGCTCGCCTGCACACTTGTTGGAGGTGTCCCATTGTTCCTCAGCCCTTGCAAACGTACTTTATATCAGCATGAATGGAAATGATGATCACCCCCGCAACATCAACAAGGTGTTAATGGCTTTGCATTCATCACCCTTGATGGTGGACTCTGATATCTGCGTACATGCAACTGCAGGTATGTGTGACCTGCCCTGTACGTTACAATTCGAAAATGACATAACTTTGTTCACAGTACTTGCAGCAGCACTTGTGTGCTGAGAGATTTGCTTTGTATTGTCACTGGTGGCAATGAACGCATGGGCTATCGCTATGGCCTTACTCAAGGTTGGGGTCTCTACAATCAAAAGTTTGAGAAGTATGGTTTTGTGGCCAATGCAAAGTACATAAAAGTCTCTGAACATGTGCTCCAAATGTCCTTCAAATTTGCAATGTCCTGCAAAGGTGACATAACTCGCCACTTCCTGGCCTTCAGACCTTTTGAATGTGTAGAACCGGTACCTTGCCATCAGAATGCTTTCCTTCGGGTTCAACTGCTCTCGGACCAGTGTGCACAAATCGTCATACAATTTCTCCGTGGGTTTTGCTGGAGTGAGCAGATTTTTCATGAGGTCATACGTTAGTGCCCCACAGACAGTCAGGAGGATCGCCCTTCGTTTGGCAGCGCTCTCTTCCCCATCTAGCTCGTTGGCCACGAAGTATTGGGTCGAGTCGCTTCACAAAAGTTTCCCAATCATCTCCCCCTCAGAATTTCTCCAGGATGCCCACTGTTCTCTGCATCTTTGGGTTCGCTATCTGTATCTCATCGCCAGTTGTTGTGTATGGAGAAAGAGTCAGACTGAACACTGTGAGCTCAAAGTAAAGTGTGACCTTTGTCTTTTATTGCAGGTCTCCAGAGTGCCTCTCCAACCTGTGAAGCCTCCTTAAATACCTGTGCTCCCAAGGGATTATGGGATCCCTTGGAACTCCAGGGGATGAGCCCTCTGGTGGATGTACAGAGTAAATACAAGTCCACATATATAACAGAATGATTGTTGAGTTTTAATGTATTTAGGTAACTATTCAAATTCAGAGCAATGCCATAGCAACATTGGAAACTGTAAGAGAATCTATCCAAAAATGTATAGCAGGTTTTATTTTGTTGGATTTATTTCAGTGACTGGAGTAGAATCTGAACTAGAGCAATTAGACAGATAGATTGTGTCAAAAATGAAGGGAGAAACAGGCAGTGTAAAACTGTTTGAGGTAGAGAATACAGGGATAAATGTGCTAAGTACATACGAATTTACAGGACTCGATAAGACTATTGCAGTCCAATTGGCTGGCCTCAGTGTTTGGGAAATTCGTATTCCACGATAGCCATTGTCATTTTTCATTTTACCTATTACTTATCCAACACTGTTGAAGTTGCTGATGCAATTAACGTCTACTACCTCTTGACAGTTCCTTCCACACATTTTCCAGTCTTTCAACTATCCCTCTTCTAAGTTTAAGGTTGTGTCGCTTATAGAATGTGTGACTGTATTAAGCATAATGACATTTACCTTCTATACCCATTGGGATCTACATACTTCTATAAGGTCACCGAGCGTTCTCGACGTAAACGTTCCCAACTTTTGCAGCGTCCCCTCACAACGTTATCCTCGCTGTCAACATAGTAGCCCTTCCCAGCACTCTCAGCAATGCCTGGTTGTCTTCCTCATAATACAATGACCAGAAACTGTGCGCAGTGCACCAAGTGAGACCAGGCCAGGTCAGTGTTCTATACAAGCTCAATCATTTCCTTAGATTTGTGCTCTCTTCCTCTGCTCCTCTGGCTGTAAAGCCGAAGATCCGTTTTGCTTTCCTTACTGCTGCTGCTCACTGTGCTGATGCCTGCAGCGATATATTCATCAGTATTTATATATCTACAGATAATCAGGGAGAAACAAAGTCAGAAAAGCCATGTTGTTTGATATAGAGGAATAATTGTCCCGGACTGGCCAGAAAATCACATTGTCCACTTAGTCAACCAAGAAATATAAGCTGTGTATGCTGCCGGAAAGTGATTTGTGATCCAAATCATTCACCAGATGGTGCGGCGTGAGATATATTGTTTGTTTTTGGGGTGTAAATGACACTGGCAAGGCTGCATTTATTACCCATCCGAGAGAAAATGGTGGTGCAGCTTCTTGAACCACTGCAGTACTTGTGCTGATGATGCCCACACAATGGTGTTAGTCAAGGAATTCCGTGATATTGACCCAGTGATGATAAAAGAACAATGCTAAATATCAAAGTCAGGATTGCCTATAACCTGGAAGAGAACTTGTGTTTTTGTCCTTTTGGATGGTGGAGTTCACAAGGAAATGAAGTGCTGTCAAAGTAACCTTGGTGACTTGCAACCTATAGATCATATGTACTACAGCCATAGTACACCATTGGTGAAGTGGGTGGCTATTGAGTCCAATGGCAGCATTGCCAATCAAGCAACATGCTCTGTCTTCGAGTATCCTGCCTCTGCCTTGCTCTTGTAGCCATGATGTTGATATAGTTGGTGTAGTTAAGCTTCTGGTTAATGTGCCACACATGTTACCTGCCATTTGTCAGATCAAGCTTGGATGTTGTCCAGGTTATGCTTTAGGCTGGCATGAGCTGCTTTGTTGTGGAGCAGTTATGAATGGAGCTTAATGTTGAGGAATCCTCAGTGAACAATCCACTCTTACCCTTATAATGAAGGAAAGGTCATTAATGAAGCAGCTGAAAAAGGTTAGGCTGAGGATGTTTTCCTGAACTCTGACAATCTCCTGGGGCTGCAAGGATTGGCCTCTGATAATCACGTGTGTTAAAGTGTTAACTTAAGTTATTCAAGCCACTGGAGGGGTTTTTCCTTTGCCCCCATTGACTGCAGTATTACTACAGCTCCTTGGTGCCATACTCAGTCCAATGCTGCCTTAATGTCAAGAGTAGCTACTCTTGCCTTCTCTCTGACTTCCAGCCCAGCATTGATATCTGAATCAAAGCTGTGATGATGTCGGGAACTGACTGTTTCTGGTGGAACCTGAACTGAGCAGATTTTTGATAGGCATTGCTTGATATCACTATTAATAACTCTTACTATCACCTGGCCGATGATTGGGAGGAGGCTGATGAGATGGTAATTAGCTAGGTTAGATTTGTCCTGCTTTTTGTGGATAGGACACACCCAAGAGTCTTTAACATTGTCTAGTAGTTGCAGTGATTGATCATTAACTCTGCTGTTCTATGGACAAATAAGGAATGTCATTAAGTGCATGTATGGTAGTTCCAGATCACTTTCTATGATGGACAAGAAATGCTGTAGGCGAAAGGCTCTAAGAATTGCCTTAAATGTGTCCTTAAAATGGAATCAGTAGTCAGACTGAATGCAAGGAAAAAGGGATATTGTTTATATAAGCCTTCATGGTTTAACTAACACAAGATTCCTTATGTTTGGATGGATAACAAGGCATTAATCACAGATGGTTCGTTAAGGGGGACAAGTGTGCGGCCCCTTTGTTAATAGATATGAGAAGCTGAAGCAACTTGATTTAGAGGCCATTGAGGGTACCTGTGAGGTGATTGAGACCAGAGTGACGTCTGAGACGTGTCTCACTCAGATTGATCAAGAAAATGAAGATTTTTGGGGAAATTCAGGATATATCTGTTTTCTCTTCAGTCTATCGTTCTTAGTTTAGTTCGAGCGCTTTTAATAATTCGTGTAAAAGTTTGTCGTAAAAAGTGCAGGAGGTCTTTGTCTATTGTATATAGTAGGGTGTCTCTTTAAAATCGGTGCATTTCTGACAGAGAAAAATTACAGATATGAAGATTATATGGCTATACCAGTTAGATACATGCAGGTAGACGTGTATCAGTTAGATATACAAGTTTTCCTAAAATCCAGGGGAGGTGAGATTTAAGCCAGCTAGTCTAGATACATAAGGTACCCAGGAGCAGTGTATTCCGGAGGTTCGTGACTCTAACATCTCAGAAAGTGAACACTCACAAAGTTTCCAGTAATTATTCTAGTCAAAAGGAACATAGTATGTAGAATTGCCTGCATCCATGCATTGTTACTTTGTGTCAAAAATAGCACATATCAAAGGTTTTAAACGGAAAAATCAAGAGTGAATAAGCAGCACTACGCACAACTTGTGCGAAGAAATGCTTGCACCAGGACTAATTAAATATTTAATACTAAGGAGCATCCTAACTAGGTATGTTACTCTTTGTTCTATGGAAGAAAGCTTTCAGCATAATTTTTAATACTTTAGCACGCTGGGCAAATAGCAAATAAGTGAAAAACCAGTCCATGGTCACCTATTTACGGCGAACACGTTAATTTCATTAACATTTTATTAAACAGAAATCTACAGATGTACCAATACATAATTACAAGCAGATTTATAAAATGAGTAATCACAAGATAAAAGACACATTTCCACTGGTACAAAATGCACCAACTCCCAAGATTAAGACTGCACTAAACTTAACATGTTTGTGGAGTTCCAAATGCTGAAAATTATACGGTACAATAACCAACTTTTTTTTTTAAACTACCATATTGTAAGTACTTAAATAACAGGCTATGTTTTGAAGTTGCAGGTATGGATCACGCAAATGACGCCTGATATACACAAGTTGGCATTTTTACAAAGATCCAGGAAGTAAAATGCCAGTGCAAGTATGTGTTTTGTTGCTACTGAATGATTTCCGGTTTAAGTTTTGCCGGACTACTTGAGGCAGCTAAGACTTTAAGATCAATTTACCAGAACAGTGTACTTCTTATTAAATATAGATTTACCTCGGGATATGATCAGCTTTATATTCCCTCATAATTAATATTTCCAAAAATACACAACCGGTCTTGAAATAATGACGGAACAATTAACTTGCAGCGAACGAACAGGTTGGAGTTTATCTCTCTCGTTTGAAAGAGTTTCAATTCAATTAGCGTGCCGTTGCACGATGAACTCTGAATTCTCCACAATACAGTGCTGCCGTGCTTTCTGTCCACCATGGGTTTTATGCTTCCGTCTATTGTTTAATGTACCATTGAGTTCGTAATTACTGTTTAACTGCTGCAGTTTACATTGTGAATTTTATTATTTACACATCCATCTGCAGGGGGAATAAGACGCTGCCACATTTCTGCGGTTGGTTCACTGTGCGCAGAAAAACACGATAGTGTAATGAGACGTGGTCTAATCTAAACAAGGTGGATGCAGAGGATGGTTCCACTGATGGGGGAGATTAGGACTAGAGGGCACGATCTTAGAATAAGGGGTCACCCATTTAAAACAGAGCTGAGGATACATTTCTTCTCTGAGGGTTGTAAATCTGTGGAATTCCCTACCTCAGAGAGCTGTGGAAGCTGGGACATTAAGAAACTCTATTTCTGCCTTAAATGTATTCAAACGATAAGGCGTTATGGGGAGTGGACAGGGAAGTGGAGCTGAGTGCATGATCAAGTCAGCCATGATCTTACTGAATGGTGGAGCAGGCTCGAAGGGCCGTATGGCCTACTCCTGTTCCTATTTTTTATGTTCTTCTGCAAACCCGGTGCCAGCCAGTCTCTATCCCATTGTTATTTTCATTGAAGTGAACTGAAATAAAAAATAAAACAGGCTGCAGACTCGCCATCACCCGCTTTACAGTGGCGCCCAGAGTCTCGATCTACCCTACAGCGAACTGCAGTTCTGTATTGATGAGGACTAGTTGAGTGTCGCTGCCCCAGAGCCCTGCTGCTGTCGCTGTCCGTGGTGCTGAACCTGCTGCCGCTCTCTGCCCTTTCCAATCCCAGCCAGCAAGCTGCTAATCTGCTGCTGATCGGCGGAGGGCCGCACTGAGACGAAGCTTTTTCTAAAAGTGTCACACAGCATAATGTAGATGAAAGGATTGAGGCAGCTGCTGGCGTAGCCCATGTCGATCGCCGCATTGTAGGCGTAATAGAAGAGCCAGCTGGGCTGATCGTCCACTAACTGCACTAACTGCAGACCGTAAAAAGGAGCCAAGCAGCTGAAGGCGGCCAGGCAGTTTACGGTGGCGATTCTAGTCATTCTTCTCGTCCGCCGCCTTGTTCTTCCGTGCGAGATTAGAGTCCTGGCGGAGTGCATCTTCAACATGATCCTCCTGTAAGCTATTGAGATAACTGTGGCGAATGCCAGGAAGAACTGGTAAAGGGTGTACCTGTACATATCAGTCTCTGGGTTGGGTCGATGGATTCCGCAGCCTAAAACTCCTCCGGGTAGTGGGATAAGCCTGGCGTACATCCAGACCGGGGTGATGCTCAGAAAGGACACGAATCAGAGGAAGCAGATGGTCATTGTGGCGATGCCGGGCTTCTGGAACTGAGCTGATGTAAATGGGTAGACGATGGCTAAGTAACGGTCAATGGTCATAGCAGTGAGGATGTAAGTGCTGGTGAACTGGCTGTTGGTATCCACGGCTGTGATGATGGTGCACATGGTCTCGCCGAAGTGCCAGACTCCATTCCCCAGAAGCTGGTGGATCAGGCATGGCATACCCAACAGAAACAGCAGGTCCACCAGAGACAAGTTGATAAAAATATCTGGCACCCTGCTGCTACTTGATTTGAATTTAGACATTTTAATAACAGTGAAAATGATAACGCTGTTACCGATATGGCAAAGTGCAAAAAGAGGTTGAAATTGTAATGACTGATTACAAGAGCCACAAGCCTGCAAAGTTGAAAATCAGTGGTCTACACTAAGACATTTGAATTATGTCTCATCATTTCGTGGGAGTTGTGTGTTGATAAAGAATAGCTCTTTACGTGGAGATGTTAAGTTGAACAAAGTATTTGAGCTGTTGGATGTAGCTATTCCGTTGCAGCGAGCTTTCGATCTCACTAAGTTCCACATAGCGCTGCCACTTTCCACACATACACTATCCATTTATATGGAGCCTGTGATGCTCTCTCTGACCGATCTCTTTTAAAGCCACCATACACCGATAGCTGCAGATTACTACAGCAAATTGATCGATCACTTGTGTTGCACCACTTCAAGCGAGATATTGCACCCTAATAATTGTACTTCAATAATGGAGTTCTGGGAAGCCCCGTTGATTCACACTGCTGTAGTCTGCTCCATTTCTAGTTGTACATGTGTTCTTACGTGACTGTATTTGGCTGTTTGAATTTGGCGAGCTTAACAAGAAGGGTGGTCTAGGTGAAGAAATAGTGAGAAACATCCTAGTGATCTATGCTGATAAATGGCGTAGTTGTAGCTGATTAATCTCCAGCAGAGCCTCGATTCACACTTGGGGGTCCCTTAAAACTTGGATAAACTATCGGGGTAAGTCTGGGCGTGCCCAACACGAAGAGAGTGTGCACTCTCTTTGCGGCGCTGCCAATACTCTATGTGGGCTTCTTAGAAGTTTGATTTGGGGATTCTCGAGCATGGTTTATGTCCCTGTACTGGGCTGCCCAAAAGAACCTGTGGACAAATCCTAAATCTAAGTGGGAGAAGAGACCTTCTGAAACTGCCAGGTTTGACCGATTTAAATAGGTATAAGAAATATAAGGGCAAAAAAAGCAAGTTCAAATAGTTCCTTCAAATTTAAACAAATGGTTTGTAAATTAAACGAAAGGAAAATACTATGGATGCTGGAAATCTGAAATAGAAGCAGCAAATGTTTCTATTGATTTGTAACTTAGATCGAGAGATCACTTTTACGTGTGTTTAATTTCATAAAATTATAATTTAGCAGAAGTGGCCGCAATAGCTTGGTTGGTAGCAATAGCTTTTACACGGGCCACAATCCTGCAAAGCTAACAATCAATGAATGTCACTTTTTTAAAAAATTGGTTTCCGGAATATTCACGTGTCATGGTGGATTTGAATTGATCCTGATCTGTAAATCTACTGCTCCTGTCTGAAGAAGGTAAACGCAGCACAAGAACAAATGTGGTCAAACGGAGGAGACAAGCTGAAAGAATTGAAGAGGAATGTACAGTAGCAGATGTTTACTTTTCCAGCTGCCACACAAAGCACCAATAACAAGGTAAGAACTTTCACAAGGATGTAAACCAGTTAGTGATGAGCAGTTTGTCGAAGAACATTTGTTGGTCAGTAACTTGTGTTCCTGAGTGCTCAAAGTTTGATTTGGTCAGCCTAAACCTGAATAATCTCAGACATGGATATCAGTTACCATGAACAACTGAAGCAGAAGTCACGGACAATCCTTTCCCACAGCCATAAATAAAAGCATAGAGGCTGCTGATGTCAGTCAATTGTTATTTTTTGTGTGACGCCTAGAGCAGTTCAACATCACTAAAGCTCTACCTGATGTGAAGAACACTGCAACTAGATGTGATATTGCAGCTACAGCATTGAAGAAGCAATAAATAAGTCAACTTGATTGAAAAAGGCCAGAAGACATAACGAGTAATCCAATGGCAAATGGTGTAGAATCTAGACGAAATAAATTCTCGTTGAAATTCATGTTCAAAGTTATTTGTCAGTAATACATGTTACAGTACACATAGGTCAACCCTTTGTTTTAAGACCGTTGCGATGACAAAATGCAACTTCTGAATTGTTTCCTCTTGGGTGCATTTCTGTCCTACACTGGAGATGGGTATCTGCGAAGTGGACAGTGCTAATTTATACTGGTGACTTCACATCATTATCTAATCAAGGATAGTAACAATAAGTTGCATTTATATAGTGCCTTTAATGTAGGATAACGACACAGAAGTGTAATCAGTCAAAGATTAACACCAAGCCAAAGGAGCTGTTAGATGTCCTGACTAAAAGAGGTAGGTTTTCAGGAGTATCTTAAAAGGAGGAGGAGAGGTGGAAAGTTTTAGGGAGGGAATTCCAGAGCTTGGGGCCGAGAAGACTGAAAGCATATCTGCCAATAGGGAAGCAGAGGGAGTTGGGGTGCGTAAGAGGCCAGAGTTGGAGGAAACAGGAGTTCTCGGGTTGGAAGAGGTTACCGAGATGGGGAGGGACAAGGCCATGGAAGGATTTAAACATGAGAATTTTAAATTTGAGGCATTGCTGAACCTGGAGACGATGTACTTCAGTGAGCATAGGTGAATGCGAGTTCGGATATGGGCAACAGTTTTGGAAGTACTCAGTTTATGGAGGGTAGGGGATGAGAGACCGCTCTGGAGAGCATTGAAATAGTCCAATCTAGTATCAAATAACTTGATATTTAAAATTGAATTTCCCTTCGGTAGAAATTGTTATGAGTATCAAAAACATAACGCAATTTTATACATGAATTAGTAAAATATTTGATGCAGCGATGAGGTGGTGTTGGGCTAACTTATTAAACAGTCCCCTATAGTGCATAGAATTCAAAAGTTTTATGTTTTAGAAAAACAAGCATTAATGTATTTGTTGCAAGTTTCCCATTGTTGTATTCATGCCGTGCCATCTACACTTGTTTTATCTGCTGTCTGATATTGCATGTTTTCTAAATATAGTCAGATCAATTTGTATAGTCAGGGTTGATAAAATCGTGATACAGAATAACTCACTCTCTGCCTGACGCCTTATTAGAATAAATCCCAATTGCCAAAGGGTTTTGAGAATTAAAAAGGACAGACTATAAACACGCTTGAAGATTGAATGCCAACCACATCCGTCTAGAGACGTCGGTCAGCAGAGGCTTTAAAAACATTTCTGATGCTGATGATAATGATTTCCACCGAGGGGAAATACAATGCTAAATGTTGAGTGAGGGAGACAGAAAACAGGGAACTACAGACCAGTTAGCCAGACATCAGTAGTAAGAAAAATGCTAGAATCTATTAAAGACCTGGTAGCAGGGCACTTAGAAAATAGTAATAGGTTTGGGCAGAGTCAACACTGATTTATGAAAAGGAAATCATGTGTGACAAATCTATGAGATTTCTGAGGTTGTAACTAGCAGAATAGATAAGGGGGGGGGGAAGATCCAGTGGATGTGGTCTATTTGGATTTTCAGAAGGCATTCGATAAGGTGCCACACAAGAGGTTAATGAACAGAGTTATGGCTCATGGGATGGGGGGTATTGAGGATTGGTTAACAGTCAGAAAAGAGAGAGTGGGAATAAACGGGTCATTTTCAGGTTGGCAGGCTGTAACTAGTGGGGTGCCACATGGATCGGTGCTTGGGCCCCAGCTATTCACAATCTATATCAATGATTTGGATGAGGGGACCAATTGTAATACTGTATATCCAAGTTTGATGATACAAAGCTAGGTAGGACTTCAAGGGGGTATAGACCAGCTAAGTGAATGGGCAAGAACATGGCAAATGGAATATAATGTGGAGAACTGTGGTTATCCACTTTGGTAGGAAAAATAGAAAAGCAGAATTTTTTTTTAAAATCTTGAGAGATTAGGAAATGTTCCGAGGGACCTAGGTGCCCTTGTACACAAATCATTGAAAGTTAACATGCAGGTACAACAAGCAATTAAGAAAACAAATGGAATGTTGTCCTTTGAAGATATGAGGCATGAATTGGCTAAGATAGATTGGCTAATGATACTTAAGGGGTTGACTGTGGATGGGCAATGGCAGACATTTAGAGAACGCATGGATGAATTACAACAATTGTACATTCCTGTCTGGCGTAAAAATAAAAAAGGGAAGGTGGCTCAACCGTGGCTATCTAGGGAAATCAGGGATAGTATTAAAGCCAAGGAAGTGGCATACAAATTGGCCAGAAATAGCAGCGAACCTGAGGACTGGGAGAAATTTAGAACTCAGCAGAGGAGGACAAAGGGTTTGATTAGGGCAGGGAAAATGGAGTACGAGAAGAAGCTTGCAGGGAACATTAAGGCGGATTGCAAAAGTTTCTATAGGTATGTAAAGAGAAAGAGGTTAGTAAAAACAAACGTAGGTCCCCTGCAGTCAGAATCAGGGGAAGTCATAACGGGGAACAAAGAAATGGCAGACCAATTGAACAAGTACTTTGGTTCAGTATTCACTAAGGAGGACACAAACAACCTTCCGGATATAAAAGTGGTCAGAGGGTCTATTAAAGAGGAGGAACTGAGGGAAATCTTTATTAGTCGGGAAATTGTGTTGGGGAAATTGATGGGATTGAAGGCCGATAAATCCCCAGGGCCTGATGGACTGCATCCCAGAGTACTTAAGGAGGTGGCCTTGGAAATAGCGGATGCATTGACAGTCATTTTCCAACATTCCATTGACTCTGGATCAGTTCCTATCGAGTGGAGGGTAGCCAATGTAACCCCACTTTTTAAAAAAGGAGGGAGAGAGAAAGCAGGGAATTATAGACCGGTCAGCCTGACCTCAGTAGTGGGTAAAATGATGGAATCAATTATTAAGGATGTCATAGCAGCGCATTTGGAAAATGGTGACATGATAGGTCCAAGTCAGCATGGATTTGTAAAAGGGAGATCATGCTTGACAAATCTTCTGGAATTTTTTGAGGATGTTTCCAATAAAGTGGACAAAGGAGTACCAGTTGATGTGGTGTATTTGGACTTTCAGAAGGCTTTCGACAAGGTCCCACACAGGAGATTAATGTGCAAAGTTAAAGCACATGGGATTGGGGGTAGTGTGCTGACGTGGATTGAGAACTGGTTGTCAGACAGGAAGCAAAGAGTAGGAGTAAATGGGTACTTTTCGGAATGGCAGGCAGTGACTAGTGGGGTACCGCAGGGTTCTGTGCTGGGGCCCCAGCTGTTTACATTATACATTAATGATTTAGACGAAGGGATTAAATGTAGTATCTCCAAATTTGCGGATGACACTAAGTTGGGTGGCAGTGTGAGCTGCGAGGAGGATGCTATGAGGCTACAGAGTGACTTGGATAGGTTAGGTGAGTGGGCAAATGCGTGGCAGATGAAGTATAATGTGGATAAATGTGAGGTTATCCACTTTGGTGGTAAAAACAGAGAGACAGACTATTATCTGAATGGTGACAGATTAGGAAAAGGGAAGGTGCAACGAGACCTGGGTGTCATGGTACATCAGTCATTGAAGGTTGGCATGCAGGTACAGCAGGCGGTTAAGAAAGCAAATGGCATGTTGGCCTTCATAGCGAGGGGATTTGAGTACAGGGGCAGGGAGGTGTTGCTACAGTTGTACAGGGCCTTGGTGAGGCCACACCTGGAGTATTGTGTACAGTTTTGGTCTCCTAACTTGAGGAAGGACATACTTGCTGTTGAGGGAGTGCAGCGAAGATTCACCAGACTGATTCCCGGGATGGTGGGACTGACCTATCAAGAAAGACTGAATCAACTGGGCTTGTATTCACTGGAGTTCAGAAGAGTGAGAGGGGACCTCATAGAAACGTTTAAAATTCTGATGGGTTTGGACAGGTTGGATGCAGGAAGAATGTTCCCAATGTTGGGGAAGTCCAGAACCAGGGGTCACAGTCTAAGGATAAGGGGTAAGCCATTTAGGACCGAGATAAGGAGAAACTTCTTCACCCAGAGAGTGGTGAACCTGTGGAATTCTCTACCACAGGAAGTAGTTGAGGCCAATTCACTAAATATATTCAAAAGGGAGTTAGATGAAGTCCTTAGTACTCGGGGGATCAAGGGGTATGGCGTGAAAGCAGGAAGTGGGTACTGAAGTTTCATGTTCAGCCATGAACTCGTTGAATGGCGGTGCAGGCTAGAAGGGCTGAATGGCCTGCTCCTGCACCTATTTTCTATGTTTCTATGTTTCTATGTTTATTACAAGAGGATTTGAGTATAAGAGTAACGATGTCTTACTGCAATTATATAGGGCCCTAGTGAGGCCACACCTGGAGTATTGTGTACAGTTTTGGTCTCCTTACCTAAGGAAGGATATACTTGCCATAGAGGGAGTGCAACGAAGGTTCACCAGACTGACTCCTGTGATGGGAGGATTATCCCATGACGAGAGATTGAATAGACTAGGCCTATATTCTCTAGCATTTAGAAGAATGAGAGGTGATCTCATTGAAACATACACAATTCTTACAGGGCTTGACAGGGTAGATGCGGGGATGATGTCTGGAACCAGGGGCCAGTCTCAGAATAAGGGGTTGACCATTTAAGGCTCAGATGATGAGGAGAAACGTCTTCACTCGGAGGGTGGTGAATCTTTGGAATTCTGTACCCCAGAGGGCTGTGGAGGCTCAGTCTTTGAGTATATTCAGGACAGTTCGATAGATTTTTGGATATTAAGGAAATCCAGGGATATGGGGGTAGTGCAGGAAAATGTAGTTGAGGTAGAAGATCAGCCATGATCTTATTGACTGGTGGAGAAGGCTCGAATGGCCTCCTCCTGATCCTAATTCTTATGTTCTAGATCACTGATGATAACCTTTAGGCAAAGCAGGTTTAGAAGGGTGACTCTTGCCTGACCAACCTCATAGGCTCTTATGTTGGAGACATATTTCTATAGACGGATGCTGTTGGGCATTTTCTTGCTTTACAAGGTATTTAGTTCATACTTACAATTTATTTATGTTCTTCTGACTCTACCATACTTTTAAAAACCAATTTGTTTGATTAATCTGCTTTTTAAATGTGACAATGCAACAAGTCCGCAGAGTTCAAAGGGCACAACATAAACCTGCAAAAGTAATCATTTAAAAAAAAACGATTGCACAATTTGACAATACATTGCATTGGATTAAATAGATCCTAAAAAAAAAATTTAATTTAAAGATTCATTTCTTGTCATAAATAATGGCCACGTTCCTGTAAAAAGGCCTTTGTTCTGTTTAGGACCTTCGTTCTTCGAATGATGCACTGTCTACATACCATGTTCAGGCTGGCTGATGTAATTTCCCCAGAACCAAGGATTTTAGTGTGCATAAAAATGAGATTGAACTCTAAGGTGTCCAATCGAGCCAGCTACTCCCTGGCACAATTTCTCCTCCTGAATTGTAGTACAAATAAAAAAATAGCTCTGCTCTCAGAGGGGCGGTGTTGCAGGTCATCTACTGCACCCCTGTACTACGAGACCACAGCAACTATACTAGTTTACTAGCTAAACTGAATCTTCCCCAAAATGGCCAAAAACCTATTCCTACGTTGCCCGAGGCATAGTTGGGTGAAATCGTGCTGTATAAGAAAAAAGACTTGCATTTATATAGTGCCTTTCACGACCACCGGATGTCTCAAAACCCTATACGGCCAATTAAGTACTTTGAGTGTAGTCACTGCATTTGAGTGTAGGATGAATATTTGTAATGAGTAAATAAAGTCGGTGGGAATAATTGATTTAGCTCCAAAACTACCAGCAGAGACAGAATGCTGGAGCTATTAAGCAGCTTTCAGCTATTCCCCTCCTTCAGGAAAATCCCAGTTCTTACACCAGGTAAAGATGGGCATCATGACTCCAGAACAGCACACATTTACAAACTGCAGGTGATAATTCTGACATGGAATAAAAACTCACTTTCCAAACGTACAGCCAAGCTACCTGAAAAAGATATTTCACAAATTGTATTGGCAGGGAGCCGTGTGTCCCTAGTGGCAAGGATGACTAGTAAAGTGTGCAGATCTGGGCAAGCGATTTATCGGATAAATATTAGTGTTATGTAAAGTGTGGAGTGAAGATTCACAAGAATGTTACCAGAAATAAGAGAGAGCAGCGCCAAGCAACATGGAACTGTTTCCACTGCTTAGTTTTGTGAATGCTCCAAGCAAAGTAGAACTTTAGTTTATAAATGTCAATAGTTTTCTCTAATATTATGTCCTGTTACACAAAATCCAGACATCACATCCAACCTTTAGAATACAGACGTCTCCAAGAATACATTGGATCCCTGGGCTCGCAGCAATTTTTTTTTTTTTAAGACTTTCAAATAAAGTTGGTGGGCACAAAAAAAAAATGTCGCGATCATAATAAGGCTGGTCTTATTGCAGTAATGCGAATTTTAAAATCCTTGATATAACTTTCTAAAATCTCTTTATTTTGTCTTTGCTTCTCAAATTTATTTGTTTTCTTAATCTACCTTCCATTTTCCCTGTAGGACCACAAGGAAACATAGAAAATAGGTGGAGTAGGCCATTCGGCCCTTCTAGCCTGCACCGCCATTCAATGAGTTCATGGCTGAACATTCAACTTCACTACCCCATTCCTGCTTTCTCGCCATACCCCTTGATCCCCCTAGTAGTAAGGACCTCATCTAACTCCTTTTTGAATATATTTAGTGAATTGGCCTCAACAACTTTCTGTGGTAGAGAATTCCACAGGTTCACCACTCTCTGGGTGAAGAAGTTCCTCCGCATCTCGGTCCTAAATGGCTTACCCCTTATCCTTAGACTGTGACCTCTGGTTCTGGACTTCCCCAACATTGGGAACATTCTTCCTGCATCTAACCTGTCTAACCCCGTCAGAATTTTAAATGTTTCTATGAGGTCCCCTCTCATTCTTCTGAACTCCAGTGAATACAAGCCCAGTTGATCCAGTCTTTCTTGATAGGTCAGTCCCGCCATCCCGGGAATCAGTCTGGTGAACCTTCGCTGCACTCCCTCAATAGCAAGAATGTCCTTCCTCAGGTTAGGAGACCAAAACTGTACACAATACTCCAGGTGTGGCCTCACCAAGGCCCTGTACAACTGTAGCAACACCTCCCTGCCCCTGTACTCAAATCCCCTTGCTATGAAGGCCAACATGCCATTTGCTTTCTTAACCGCCTGCTGCACCTGCATGCCAACCTTCAATGACTGATGTACCATGACACCCAGGTCTCTTTGCACCTCCCCTTTTCCTAATCTGTCACCATTCAGATAATAGTCTGTCTCTCTGTTTTTACCACCAAAGTGGATAACCTCACATTTATCCACATTATACTTCATCTGCCATGCATTTGCCCACTCACCTAACCTATCCAAGTCGCTCTGCAGCCTCACAGCATCCTCCTCGCAGCTCACACTGCCACCCAACTTAGTGTCATCCGCAAATTTGGAGATACTACATTTAATCCCCTCATCTAAATCATTAATGTACAGTGTAAACAGCTGGGGCCCCAGCACAGAACCTTGCGGTACCCCACTAGTCACTGCCTGCCATTCTGAAAAGTACCCATTTACTCCTACTCTTTGCTTCCTGTTGGACAACCAGTTCTCAATCCATGTCAGTACACTACCCCCAATCCCATGTGCTCTAACTTTGCACATCAATCTCTTGTGTGGGACCTTGTCGAACGCCTTCTGAAAGTCCAAATATACCACATCAACTGGTTCTCCCTTATCCACTCTACTGGAAACATCCTCAAAAAATTCCAGAAGATTTGTCAAGCATGATTTCCCTTTCACAAATCCATGCTGACTTGGACCTATCATGTCACCTCTTTCCAAATGCACTGCTATGACATCCTTAATAATTGATTCCATCATTTTACCCACTACCAATGTCAGGCTGACCGATCTATAATTCCGTTTTCTCTCTTCCCTCCTTTTTTAAAAAGTGGGGTTACATTGGCTACCCTCCACTCGATAGGAACTGATCCAGAGTCAATGGAATGTTGGAAAATGACTGTCAACGCATCCACTATTTCCAAGGCCACCTCCTTAAGTACTCTGGGATGCAGTCCATCAGGCCCTGGGGATTTATCGGCCTTCAATCCCATCAATTTCCCCAACACAATTTCCCGGCTAATAAGGATTTCCCTCAGTTCCTCCTCCTTACTAGACCCCCCGACCCCTTTTATAACCGGAAGGTTGTTCGTGTCCTCCTTCGTGAATACCGAACCAAAGTACTTGTTCAATTGGTCCGCCATTTCTTTGTTCCCCGTTATGACTTCCCCTGATTCTGACTGCAGGGGACCTACGTTTGTCTTTACTAACCTTTTTCTCTTTACATATCTATAGAAACTTTTGCAATCCGTCTTAATGTTCCCTGCAAACTTCCTCTCTTACTCTATTTTCCCTGCCCTAATCAAACCCTTTGTCCTCCTCTGCTGAGTTCTAAATTTCTCCCAGTCCCCAGGTTCGCTGCTGTTTCTGGCCAATTTGTATGCCACTTCCTTGGCTTTAATACTATCCCTGATTTCCCTTGATAGCCACGGTTGAGCCACCTTCCCTTTTTTATTTTTATGCCAGACAGGAATGTACAATTGTTGTAGTTCATCCATGCGGTCTCTAAATGTCTGCCATTGCCCATCCACAGTCAACCCCTTAAGTATCATTCGCCAATCCATCCCAGCCAATTCACGCCTCATACCTTCAAAGTTACCCTTCTTTAAGTTCTGGACCATGGTCTCTGAATTAACTGTTTCATTCTCCATCCCAATGCAGAATTCCACCATATTATGGTCACTCTTCCCCAAGGGGCCTCGCACAACGAGATTGCTAATTAATCCTCTCTCATTACATAACACCCAGTCTAAGATGGCCTCCCCCCTAGTTGGTTCCTCGACATATTGGTCTAAAAAACCATCCCTTATGCACTCCAGAAAATCCTCCTCCACCGTATTGCTTCCAGTTTGGTTAGCCCAATCTATGTGCATATTAAAGTCACCCATGATAACTGCTGCACCTTTATTGCACGCACCCCTAATTTCATGTTTGATGCCCTCCCCAACATCACTACTACTGTTTGGAGGTCTGTATACAACTCCCACTAACGTTTTTTGCCCTTTGGTGTTCTGCAGCTCTACCCATATAGATTCCACATCATCCAAGCTAATGTCCTTCCTAACTATTGCCTTAATCTCCTCCTTAACCAGCAATGCTACCCCACCTCCTTTTCCTTTTATTCTATCCTTCCTGAATGTTGAATACCCCTGGATGTTGAGTTCCCAGCCCTGATCATCCTAGAGCCACGTCTCCGTAATCCCAATCACATCTATTTGCACAGTTAATTCATCCACCTTATTGCGGATACTCCTTGCATTAAGACACAAAGATTCCCTTTATTCGCAATGTGTAGTGGAATCAGAAAGAACATGGTTATGATTTTGCAACAAATACTGAACAGAGGAAATGATTCCCCAATCAATGTCACTTATACCAGTTCCAAAGGGCATTTTTTCTAAGTGATCACTAGATCTAAATTCAATAATCCTTCGTATCACATTGGCTATGGGGCAGGCCAAACTTCTGATTTAATATTTGGGTGACTTGGGGGATTTCAAAGTGCTGAATTGGATAAGTGGTTGGTATTCAGTTTGGGGATTTTGGTCAAATGAATGATTTCATCTGCAGCACGCAGAAGTTTCGAGCAGGGTCGTCTATCTCCGGGCTACATAATGAACATCTGATAAGGTCATCATCAAGAACAGATAAAACATTGGAAGAAAGAAATACAAGATTCTATTTGTTTTTCTTTAAACTGTACAAAAGGCAAGTAGACAATACAACTGGTTAATTTTTAAACTATGAAACAATTCATCATATTGATTAATATGGGAATTATACTCCGGTATGACTACACACTCAATAGCAAGGTAATTATAGTGGAGGTCAGGAGTTGAACAGTAACCCTTAACTGTATTTGGCATTACTGGATACTATCATGTGCCCACAATGTGATTTTCTTGACTTTGGAATGTAGTAGAGTAAACACTCTTAACAGACTGTGGCAAAAGAAAATTTATTAACAAATATTTTTTTAAAAGCAAAGAAAAATAGTACTTGCCCTAATTTTTTTTATTCATTCCTGGTATGTGGGCTGCGCTGGCAAGGCCAACATTTATTGCCCATCCCTAATTGCCCTCAAGAAGATGGTGGTGAGCTGCCTCCTTGGAACGGTTGCAGTCCAAGTGCTAAAGGCACTCGCATAATGCTGTTCGGGAGCATGTTCCAGAATGTTGCAAGATTCATTGACTTTGATTTTGCAGTGGTAACTATGGCAAAACTGTCAGCGTTCACCATCATTACCCCTCTAAAACGGACCACAACTTCAGAATAACGCATGCGCAGGTAATCCAGAAGTTGTGGTCAGTCATTTCTTGCTCTGCCACAGCTTGCATTGTGGGACAACAACAACAACTTGTATTTATATAGCTCCTTTAACATAGTGAAACATCCCAAGGTGCTTCACAGGAAAGTTATAAGACAAAACAAATACATTTGACACTGAGCCACACAAGAGGAAATTATGGCAGACGACCAAAAGCTTGGTCAAAGAGAGAGGTCTTAAGGAGTGAGAGGCGGAGAGGTTTAGGGAGGGAGTTCCAGAGCTTGGGATCTAGGCAGCTGAAGGCACGGCCACCAATGGTTGAGCGATTATAATCAGGGATGCTCAAGAGGGCAGAAATTGAGGAGCTCAGACATCTCAGGAGGTTGTGAGGCTGAAGATTTCAGAGATAGGGAGGGACGAGGCCATGGAGGGCTTTGTAAACAAGGATGAGAATTTTGAAATTGAGGCATTGCTTAACTGGGAGCCAATGTAGGTCAGTGAGCACAGGGGTGATGGGTGAGTGAAACTTGGTATGAGTTAGGACACGGGCTGCCGAGTTTTGGATGACCTCAAGTTTATGTAGTGTAGAATGTGGGAGGCCAGCCAGGAGTGCATTGAAGTAGTCCAGTCTAGTGGTAAAGGCATGGATGAGGGTTTCAGCAGATGAGCTGGGGTGGGGGTGGGGGAATAAGGAGGAGATGGGCAATGTTACGGAGATGGAAATAGGCAGTTTTAGTTAAAAGAACATAAGAAATAACAGGAGTAGGCCATACGGCCCCTTGAGCCTGCTCCGCCATTCAATAAGATCATGGCTGATCTGATCATTGTCTCAGCTCCACTTCCCTGCCCGCTCCCCATAACCCCTTATTCCCATATCTTTTAAGAAACTGCCTATTTCTGCCTTAAATTTATTCAATGTCTCAGCTTCCACAGCTCTCTGAGGCAGTGAATTCCATAAATTTACAACCCTCAGAAGAAATTTTTCCTCATCTCCATTTTAAATGGGCAGCCCCTTATTCTAAGACCATGCCCTCTAGTTCTAGTCTCCCCCATCTGTGGAAACATTCTCTCTGAATCCACCTTGTCAAGCCCCCTCATAATCTTATACGTTTCGATATGTTACGGCTATGTGGCTGGAAGCTCATTTCAGGGTCAAATATGACAGCAACTGGGGAGATGGATGGAGTCAGCGGCTCAGAAATGTAGTTTGTAGCAGGGAGTGAAAACAATGGCTTTAGTCTTCCCAATATTTAACTGGAGAAAATTTCTGCTCATCCAGTACTGGATGTCAGACAAGTAGTCCGACAATTTAGAGACCATGGAGGGGTTGAGAGAAGTGGTGGTAAGATAGAGCTGGATGTCATCAGCGTACATGTGGAAACGGAAGCTGTGTTTTCGAATGATGTCGCCAAAGGGCAGCATATAGATGAGAAATCGGAGGGGGCCAAGGATAGATCTTTGGGGGACACCAGAGGTAACGATGTGTGAGTGGGAAGAGAAACCATTGCAGGTGATTTTCTGGCTATAATTAGATAGTTAAGAATGGAACCAGAACTGCTCAGAGCTGAATCAATTCAATTCACTTGACCTAAAACAAACCTCCCCTATTACGATGGAATGTCATTATTACAACATTTTGGGATTTTTTTTTTTTTAAAAAGAGGGGGATTACTGTGTTGTTAACGGCGTACTGACTGCTGAACAACTGTTCTGGCCCTGATAAAATTAGTTTATAATTTCTGAAATGTCAAATTTTTCCATTAATATGATTAAGAATTAAGTTTTTAATATATTTTGTTAAAGTTTATATTTCAGCTTCTACCTTAATCATGTGTATGTCCCAATTTTTATTTTGCTCTCAGTAAAATTAAAAGTAAATTATAATCTGTGCATTTTACTTCAAGGTTTGCGGTCTGAGAGAATTCTTCGATGTGATTGGCTGCTTAGCCAGCTTGATGACATCATTGTTGCTAGTCAACTGTTGTTGACTTGCTTCATTTGGTGCCAGGTTCAATCAAGTCAGGAGAGCTGAAATTGACACTAGACAGACATCGAGAGATCTTTGTGGGCAGCTTCGATGTCAGCGGCGATCACCGTCGCTTCGCTACTGACCACAAACTCTGGGCCATTTCACTGCCAATTCTTTATTTGAATTTGTAAGATCAGCTATTCCAAAGCTAGTAAGTCCTAGGGCTGAGATGCACCCCTGCTGTAAACAAGTCACACCCACCTACCATTTTTCCTGAGTTTTCACCACCGCGGTGGATGCAGTGGCCTCTTGCACGAAATTCAGCTGTCTTTTTTTTTTTGAGGAGGTGGTAGTTCATCATAATGGGGGCGGGTGAAGTGCCCGCCGCTGTCAGTCATCAGCGATGACATCATCACTGCTGGCCCGCCACCACGTCTCTCCCCTTCACTTAAAGACAGCTCGGCCGAACCTGGGGGCATAAAATAAGATGGCGGCCACAGCAGTGCACCCTCCCCTTTAATGGTGGCCGCACCGCCATTTTGCACACACTGCAAGCGTAGTGCACCAACAGAAAAAACTTGTGGACACCTTGCAGTGGCCGCAAGTTTCTTTTCAGGTAAATTTTGCTCGAGAGGCAGGAGATCGGCATAACGCGCTTTGATGACACACTCAGGAGGGTTCAGCAGCAGCGGGGCGGAAGTGGGGCCCGCCGGAAAAACCACTCGAATTTTGTGAGCAGCGGTCATTCGACAAAAAAAAATCTGCGGTCAGTCGACACCGCTGCGTGGCCGCCACTTTCCGGCGGTAACAGACCTTATTGCGAGGTTGAATTTTGGACCCTTAGTAACTTTTTCAGGATATTTAAAAAAAAAGGTCGTTTGGTTGCTTCTGAGATTTTAGTCATTACCAGTTTGGTATTCCTAGAAGAAAGGAGAAATTCCCTGCATATTTAATAGCTTTTTTAAAATAAAAGATTAGCTTAGTTCTTAGAGTTGCATTCTTTATTATTTTTTGTTTACTTGGGAGGAGTTAGGTGGAAGGTTGTTGACTATTGGGGTAGGGGGTAATATTAGTTAGCCAATCCTCTATCATGCTAACAGAGAACAGGGAGTTGGATATATGGTTCATTTTCTGGTTGGAAACCAGTAACTAGTGGGTGCCGCAGGGATCAGTGCTGGGACCCCAACTATTTACAATCTAAACGACTTGGAAGAAGGGACTGAGTGTAACGTCGTCAAGTTTGCTGACAATACAAAGATGGGAGGAAAAGCAATGGGTGAGGAGGACACAAAAAATCTGCAAAAGGACACAGACAGGCTAAGTGAGTGGGCAAAAATTTGGCAGATGGAGTATAATGTTGGAAAGTGCGAGGTCATGCATTTTGGCAGAAAAAAAATCAAAGAGCAAGTTATTATTTAAATGGAGAAAGATTGCAAAGTGCCGCAGTACAGCGGGATCTGGGACACAAAAGGATAGTTTGCAGGTACAGCAAGTGATCAGGAAGGCCAATGGTATCTTGCTCTTTATTGCAAAGGGGATGGAGTATAAAAGCAGGGAAGTCGTACTTACAGCTATATAAAAAGGTATTGGTGAGGCCACACCTGGAATACTGCGTGCAGTTTTGGTTTCCATATTTACGAAAGGATATACTTGCTTTGGAGGCAGTTCAGAGAAGGTTCACTAGGTTGATTCCGGGGATGAGGGGGTTGACTTATGAGGAAAGGTTGAGTAGGTTGGGCCTCTACTCATTGGAATTTCAGAAGAATGAGAAGTGATCTTATCGAAATATATAAGATTATGAGGGGGCTTGATAAAGTGGATGCAGAGAGGATGTTTCCACTTATGGGGCAGACTAAAATAAGGGGCTGCCCATTTAAATCAGATGAGGAGAAATTTCTTCTCAGGGTTGTAAATCTGTGGAATTTGCTGCCTCAGAGAGCTGTGGAAGCTGGGACATTGAATAAATTTAAGAGAGATAGACAATTTCTCGAACAATAAGGAAATAAGGGGTTATGGGGAGCAGACGGGGAAGTGGAGCCGTGTCCATATCAGCCATGATCTTATTGAATGGCGGAGCAGGCTAGAGAGGCCATATGGCCTACTCCTATTTCTTACGTTCTTATGACAACTGTATCTTATGTGCATGTTCATCTTTTGTGAAATAAACTTACTTGATATTTTAAACTTGGGTGAGGTCAGTTGTGATTTTTTATTTGCTTTCCAACACCAGAGTGAGATCTTATAAAAGCCTAAGCTATGCCCAGTAGCTAAAAGGGATGAGGAAGGTTGCTTTCCATTTCCGGTGTACCTTACTGGATCTCACAACAAGGATACAAACTCTCAATACAAAAGCAATACTGCGGATGTTGGAATCTGAAATTTAAAAACAAACAGAAAATGCTGGAAATCTCAGCAGGTCAGGCAGCATCTGTGGAGAGAAACAGAACAGAGTTAACATTTCAGGTCTGTGACCCTTCGTCAGAACAGGAAAAGCTCAGTAAGAGTTGAAATAATCTAGGACAAGGAGGTTAGCAAAGACCCAAAATGCAAGAACCATCACGATCAAAATGTCTGTTGGCCATCCAGCAGCTAAGCATACCTTAGGAGTGAGCCTTTGGCTCAGTGGTAGCATTCCCGCCTCTGGGGCAGAAGGCACAGGGTTTGAACCCCACTTCAGGACAGTCCTGGCGAGTGGAGTCAAAGCTCTGGCTTTGAATTCTGGGTTGACATCCAGAGAGATACTCGCATCCGGTGAGTGTGGGTGGGCTGCCCTCCCTTATCGTATGGATTGTGGGAATTCATAAAACCCTCCCGCCATTTAGGACTAACCACCATATCGGCTGGTATAAAAATGGTTATGGCCATGGAAGGAGTGTTAACGCGGCAAGTCAGACTGTTAATCAGCCTGCGAATCTGCTACTTCACAAAGGGAACAGCAAGAAGACACGAAAAACACACCTTTATCAGTACAGGCAAGATCACCTCAAATGTATCAGATACACAGGTTGCTAGCAACTGTAATTTAGTCACCATAGAATGTTTTCTGTGTAACACAGATACTTAGTTTGCCCCAGTACATAAGTTTGAAATGCAAGCTACCATTATGCGCTCTGATATTTTATGCACTACGTAGACTCTTTATAGAGTATAGAGTTACAAGAAAGCACTTCTGCAGAGTTTCTTTAAGTGCTAGTTTGTACACAAGCTCTCTGAAGTGAAAAGCTATTGAAATTAGTCGCAGGAACTTGGGACAACTAGTTGGACTAAGGACTCCCAGGCAGATAGATGACCATGATAACAAGCCATCAGTAACCATTAAGAGTTTCCTATAATAAACAGAACATGCTGGAAATCTCAGCATTTGTGGAGAAAGCAGTGTTAACGTTTCGTCGACGTGAAACGTTAACGCTGCTTTCTCTCCACAGATACTGCCTGACCTGGAGATTTCTAGCATTTTCTGTTTTTATTCCAGACTCCAGCATCCGCAGTATTTTGCTTTTGTAAGAATTTCCTATAGTTGTTCATGGAAACATTCTATTTGTTCCAATGAGTGCTACTATTGTATGAAAGTAGTACTTTACATCTGGCTCTAAACTCAGCAAGGGTGTGGCCTAGCACATCTGGCAGTAGTTCCAATGCCTTGTAATTGTGTGGATCTACGTCAACCAAGTTTTAGAATTGGGACTGGAATATGCCAGGGGATTAGACTTTACTCAGCATTACTGACAACAAGAGTAAACCTTTGCAGTGAATATGTAATAATGGTTTGATATCTTCTTCCAAGTTGCAGGGCCTACCAAGCTAAATTAGTTAGGTCCCTTCATTAGGGCATGTCCAGAAACAACCACTTGTTTAAGTGCACTAGGATCCAAGGCAAAGTGGCAAGTTGGATACAAAATTAGCTCATAGGCAGGAAGCAAAGGGTAAATGGGCGATGGGTATTTCTGACTGGAAGGCTGTTTCCAGTGGGGTTCCGCAGGGCTCAGTACTAGTTCCGTTGCATTTTATGGTATACATCAATGATTTGGACTTGAATGTAGGGGGTATGATTATGATACAAAAATTGGCTGCGTGCTTGATAATGAAGAAAGCTGTAGACTGCAAGAAGGTATCAATGGACTGGTCAGGTGGGTAGAACAGTGGCAAATGGAATTCAACCTGGAAAAGTGTGAGGTAATGCACTTAGAGAGGGCTAACAAGGCAAGGGAATATACAATAAATGGCAGGAGACTGAGAAGTGTAGAGAAACAGAGGGATCTTTGAGTGCATGTCCACAGCTCTCTGAAGGTAGCAGGACAGGTAGATAAGGTGATTAAGACATTCAGGGTACTTGCCTTTATTACCCGATGCATAGAATACAAGAGCAGGGAAGTTATGCTTGAACTGTATAAAACACTAGTTAGGCCACAGCTAGAGTACTGCGTGCAGTTCTGGTGACCACATTACAGGAAAGATGTGATTGCACTAGAGAGGGTACAGGGGAGATTTACAAGGATGTTGCCCGGACTGGAGTATTTAACGATGAGGAAACATTGGATAGGCTGGGGTTGTTTTCTTTGGAACAGAGGAGGCTGAAGGGAGACCTAATTGAGACGTATAAAATTATGAGGGGCCCAGATAGAGCAGATAGGAAGGACCTATTCCCCTTAGCAGAGGGGACATAGATTTAAAGTAAGTGGTAGGAGGTTTAGAGAGGATTTGAGGAGAAATGTTTTCACCTAGAGGGTGGTGGGGGTCTGGAACTCACTGCCTGAAAGGGTGGTAGAGGCAGAAACCCCCATAGCATTTAAAAGTACTTGGATGTGCACTGAAGTGCTATAACCTACATGGCTATGGACCAAGAGCTGGAAAGTGTGATTAGGCTGGGTAGTTCTGTCGGCTGGCAAGGACACGATGGGTCGAATGGCCTCCTGTGTTGTAAATTTCTAATGATTCTATGAATTCAGTTACCCAGCCTACAAGAACAAACAAGACAAAAATATGTGGCATAATGGTTTATAAAATCTTATGATTCATGCTTTTAAATAATGTGTGGTTTTATATTTTCCTTTTGTTAGAGAAAAGTAACAAAAGTGCATGAAAATCATGACGCTATTGCAGCTTCGTATATAAATACAGCTTAATTGTAAAGATGAATCCATTACTATCTACATTCTGCAACAGTTTCAAAAAGTTATATAGAATGCAACAAGACATACAAAAGACTGTAAATAATAGAATTGGTTTCCACTGCATTATTAATAAGTTACTGAAATATGAATACCAATATTAAAAAAGGTTTGAGAGAATTTTTGTTCTCTACCAAGAAAAGGGATTACATAGCTGGGAAATGGAACACGTTTCTCTTTAGATCCAGTAAGGACCTGAGATTAGGCGTAAAAATTGCAATAGATTTTGTTGGTACGAGTCCCCAATTCCACCCCCCACCCAGCTTTAGATTTATCTTACCATCTACAACCTCTTCAAACTGCTAACAGTCAGACATTAGAAACGATCATTCTGTCCAGCTTAGATTTCATAAGTTTTAACTCAATATTCCACTTTGTCCTATTAAGTGCAATCCAACGTTAATATTTATTAAAAATAGTACTTAACAAATCTGTTTCTAAATGTATTAAAATAAGTTGTTGTGAATCAAATGTAATTATATTGCTTTGAGTATAGGTTGAACTTCTCTAATCCGGCACCCTCGGGACCTGGCCTGTGCTGGACGAGAGAATTTGCCGGACCACGGGTGGTCATGTCGACCCCCAGACTTACCGGGTACTGCTGACCTGGGGCTGGCTGCTCCTCATCTCCCTGGCACCTCCGGTGCTCTGAAACCACTGCAGACGCAGCTAATGCAATCAGGCCGATCTAAATTATATTAAAATAATCTAGTAACAGGGGATTTTTCTGTTTCGATACAATTACATTTATGTCTGCTGTTAGGAGCCAGTTATTATTATTAACCAAGAGACAACAACAACCACCACAACCAATTGTCATAGAATGCGTTCATTTTCTCCTCATCTCAGACAATTATATCTCAACAGTTTTGCGGTGATATCCCAGTCAATGAAGCATGATTCCCTCAGAGCATCAGCAGAAAGAATTTGTTTCCAAAAGACCAGCATTAAAATTAGTCACATTTTTACTTTTTGACTAGATCAAATGAGATGTTCCCGTTTGACTCCAGCCATTTCACTTAAAACTGAAGTTAGTTAACATTCAACACTGAAAAACAAATGAAAGGGTGGTCACCACATCATTACATTGCTGAAACTAACCTGAAATTGGCAAGTCCATGAATGGGAAAAAGAAATGACAAGATGTGCCCTAAACTTACTGAGGCAAAATCATACTGTTGCTATCAAAGTCTGACCTGAGTAAAGTAAAATCACTCAACACATACCTTTTAATGCGCAACGACCGAGCCGCGTTCTGCGCATGTGCTATGCAGAAGCCTACTGTGCAGAATTTTGGGCCCAGCTTCAGCACCTCGGTCAGCTGCCGTGCTCCTTGCTCCCGTTCGGCGCCGACCCGACCAAGGGTGAGGGAGGGGGTGGTAAATGAGCGGCGGGGAGGGGAGAAGCGGCCGGTCCCAGGACATGGGTCACGATCACCACCCCCCGCCCTGCTGGAAATGATGCTGGACCAGGGAGGTTGCCGAACCAAAGAATCCCAGACTAGAGAGGTTCAACCTGTACCGGTTATATTAATTAATAGATCAAAAGTATTACGATCACATAGCAGTTAGAACTCAGACATGACCTTATCAGTGCAGATATAATGCATGGTACAGGGTGCCCAATCACTAGATTTCCATGTTATAAGATTATATTAAAAACATTTAGATTAAATATAGTCTTGTTACAATACCTAGTAAAGTTTAATGTATGAAAATTCTTATTCATCATGATAGTAAACAAATTAAAACTAACAAATTTTGAGGTCCAACATCCGCTGTTAAAAAATGCAATGCTATCAAAGGCAAAAAGAGCTCTTCTCATGAAATGAAAAGAGAGTGTAGTTTTACATAAATACAACTTTCTATTCCTTCTTCTGGGTGGATTTGGATTCAGTGTCCTCTGGATTTGAACTTGCAGAGTAGCCAATGGTTTCTTCTTTCTTACTTGGAGTGCTTAGGAAAAGGTAAAAGTATTTTAACAGTGGTCTGTATTATCTAATTCAAATACATTTGCTGTGTTACTCAATGCAACTAAAATTACAATTGAGGTAAGAAATATAGAGCAAATGCATATTTCCCCACATTAGAATTTAACCATATAGCTAAAAGCAAAAGGACGCTGGCAATCTGAAATAAAAAATATAAAATGCTAGAAACGCTCCGTAGGTCAGGCATCATCTGTGGAGCGGAAGGTCAGCAGCCTGAAATGTTAACCCAACCTTCCTCCCTCCACAGATGCTACTTAACCGGATGACTGGTTTACAGCATTTTCTATTTTTATGGTAGCCCTATAACTTGAGCTTATGGAAGCTGTGGAATAAACTGAAATGCCTATTTTCTGCTGCAGGAGAGAGTATTACATTTTACTGAGGTCCTCCGATACTGATGGCTTTACAGCAATACATGAACTTTTTGTAAAATACCTAAAGGCCGCCACAACATTTTTGGTATGGTCTGGTTCTGCACTAGAGCTGCCATAATTTTTTTCCATTTTGCATTCAAGATAGTGGGAAAGTGTGGCTGAACCTGATTCACTAGATAGCTCGAGAATTAGGAAGGCAAGTGTGCAGGGGTTTATATTTTAAATTGTAAACAACAGGGTCAAATTGAACATCTTAAAAGTTTGATCCTTTCCATTCCACCCAGTTGATTGATTCCTATGCTTTTAAACTTTTACTTTCTAAAGGCTCAATTTTCCCCAGTATTTGCGCCATTTTTTTTGGAGCAGGCTACTTTTTCTGGCCTAACTTAAAAATCCCCAGTTTCCCCAATCAATTTGCACCAGCATAACTCAGTTAGTTATGAATTTTTTTTTAAGTCAGTCTTTTTTTCCAGTGTAACCAGCCACGTCTGGCCATTTAGAGAAGTTTGGCCAGCTGAGTTTTAATCCAGTTCTGATTAGGCCAGCGTATGCGGCCTGTCCTGAAAAAACCTTCTAGAGTTAAGGAAATTGGCGCAGGTAAGGAAAGCGGCGCAGCAGATGCCCGGACACACTGAAAGAGTTGAAAAACACATAGCAGCAACTTACCTCCAAACCCACTCGAAGGCTGTCCGATCCCATTCTCGGTCCCCGGTTCTCTCACACAGTCCGTTCAGACAGCGAGCGCACGTGCTCGAGAGCGATCGGCAAGCGGACAGCCTTCGGGCGTGATTGGAGGTAAATTGGTGCTATGTGTTTTTCAATTCTTTTAATGTGTTGGGAGGTGGCTGTATGCCTCAGCTTCCATGGTGTCCCTGGCGCAGATGCAGACTCCACCCCCAAAACTAAAGGTCGGGTTAGGCCACGTCAAAAAGAAGAGATCCAACAGGGAAACTTAAACTTTTTTTTGGCGTACTTGGGGGGGCCCCCCCCCCAAAAAAAAAAGAAATCGGGCGTAACTCTTCAAATATGCAAAAAAAAATGCTTTGGGGAAAATTGAGCCCATTGTCTCCCCAGACCTTGACACGGAAGTTGCCGAAACTTCTTGGGGATTGAATTGGTCTTGGGGCGGTAGTGCGAAATGGCATGCTCATTTTACACCCTGCCCAATTTTCATTTCCATTGAAGTCTTCTCTCTTTGGTGGCTTGAAATGGAAGTTAATTTGGATGGATTTGTTTCCAGTTCTTAAGTTTCAAGAATCTATCAAAAACTGTCATAATTTTGACAAGTATATTTTGTATTGACATTAACTTTCTCAAAGAAATAACAGGAGGAATTCCACCTCCTTGGTGAGATGCATCCTTACAATGTCAATTTTTCAGAAATTAGAGAGTAAATATTAAAGACAGTGAATGAAACAATTATTGCTAGCAATTTACAACAGGTTTTTTAGCACCTATGAAAAATATTTAACATCTTAAAGTATAGATTAATATTTTATTGTACCCATCTGAAATTAAAGTAGCTCAAAACATTTTATAGTTAATATATTGAATTCCCTAATAGAATTATATACAATTTACAGTATTGATGAAATGTCCTTACCTTGAATTGTGATAATAATTCATTGTGGTGGAAAACATAAAATAGCAGATTGCCAGAAGAGAAGAGATAGCCAATGATATGAGAACCAGCCCACATAAAAAACAAAGGAGGACGACTCCACCTACTGACAGCATCAGGCCTGGTAGATAAGTGAATAAAAAAAAACTACATTATTATACAGGAAACCAGGGGGAAAAAAAGAGACTGCCCCTCCCGATAAGGCCTCTGGCCGCCTGAAAGCGGCAGCGCGGAATGGCTGCTGACTCTGCGCAGAAGGGCTGCCATTTTGCATATTGTCCTTTGTGAGTTTTGGAGTGGTGCCCGGGACCACCCCGCCCATTTTCCCGCCGCCCTTAAAGGGGAGGGCGCACTGTTATGGCCTCCATATTATTTTTTTTGTCGGCCGTCTGCCAGGTCAGCCCGACAATTATGTCTCCCTGGTGGCCCAGTGGGCCTAACTTAAAAGTATGCAGAGCTCGCAGCGGCTCTCCCCTTTAACTGAAGGGGAGACGTTGTGACGCAGCACGTCCATGTCACACTTATGACTAGTTGGGGCGACAGAACCGCTGCAAGGGCACTTCCGCCCCTCAGCCGCCACAAGCCAAAAAAAACTACAAAGTGCCGAATATCGACAGCATCTGGAAAAACTTTTAAAAACGGAAGGTGTGCCCCGTTTCGGGTGGAGGGCAATTTCTACTCCTAAATATTTTATAGTGACAATCTATCAATGTAGGCGACTTGATAATTAAACCGGTTATATTTTTTCACTTCTTGTAGATATTGTGAACTCACAAATTTGTTTTTGTTTGCTAAAATGATTATTTTCACATCAGGGAGATGTAGAATTTTTTTTTAGTAAAAGAAAAATCTTGATAAAGACAAAAAACTGTAAATTACTTGCATTATCTGGAACTAATTAACAGAAAATGAAAATTATTTACAATGTATGGGAATTTGCTCTGATGCTTATGTGGTCAGAATATGAATATATCACACTAGAAGGCACGTTAATTGTTTTAACATTGTGAAATAAGTATAGGCTCCAATTTACAATTCATTACTGTAGGCTTTACTTAAACCTTGAAAATAAATTAGCTTGTGTTTTTTGCCATTCCAATTAAAATATTTCAATGTTATTTTTTGTGCCTAAAACCTTCCTTCATAGGCATTGCAGAGCAATCGATATCAAATTGCATGTGAAATTGTTGTTTAGAGGCCACTGTCTCTGGGATTCTCTAGTGAGCCACTCTCTGCCGCTGGTGTCCACAGGTTGAAACAGATCAGAATGAGGAGCTCTCCTACTGGGTATGATTTTTTTTAAAAACAGTTACACAGATGGTATGTGTCTACTTAGTTGGAAGTATATCTTCCCTGGCCCCAACCGAGACACACACAATACTCTCCTCATTAAATGAAGTTGCAGATCAGATGATTCTAATGGGGGGTTTTTTCCCCCTCATTTTTGGTTAATTAAGTAATTCTAATCAGAAATTCAATTCAAGGGAATAAAAACAGATGGGACGAGAAATTCATGCATGCTCATTTTTGCATTTGAAAATGTCATAACTTATATGTACAGTAATGTATGACCATGCATGATCTCTCCATTTAATAAACAGAATTTTCCCAGGGATGCTACAGGCAAAAATAGTGTTACATAAGAAATATTCTTGAAGCTTTCAGTACCTTCCATCACAATGAAACCGATGCAGGCCAAAAGAGATGTAATCACTGCAAAAATCAGGAACAAACCAACTGGCACAGCTGACATTATAGTAAAAACTAGTAGTAATAAGGCAAGGAAAGGGTGGTCATCTAGGTACTGACCCACAGAGGAACTCATGAAGGCTGCAACCTACGAACCAAACACAGTAAGACAGAGATTAGAACCAAAAAGTGTGAAATCATTCTTTGTACAGTTTAGATCAAACAATTGTTTTTCTTTGGTTAACTGAAATTATATAAGTAGTTTCCAATTTAATTTGGACATCTTCAGAAACATGTGGAGCAATTAATTTTCCAGCACTCGTTAATAATAATGGATTTACATAAAGTACAATAAGTTATTTACAAAGTACAATCAAAATATCAAATGATAATAAGGACAGAATACCAAAGTTTTAAGGAATGAGAAATGGTCATTTGTCCCTTTTGGTTTGCTCCTTCTAGGAGTCTGTGTACTACCTCCACTATTAAAAGTCAAGTCCCAACTAATTTTACATATACAAAAGCAAAATACTGCAGGTGCTGGAATCTGAAGTAAAAACAGGGAATGCTGGAAATCTCAGTGGGTCAGGCAACATCTGTGGCGAGAAAAACAGAGTTACCGTTTTGGGTCAATGACCCTTCGTCAGAACTGCCGAATGTTCGAAAAGAGCATTCTTAAGCAATGAAAGGGGGAGGGGACAAAGAACAAAAGGGAAGGTCTGTGATGGGTGGAAGGCAGGAGAGATTAGAGACACAAAAGGGATGATGGGCTGAATTGAAATGGTAATGATAGAGGTTAGAAAAAGGTTAATCTGGATAGGGTGTGAATGGTGTAGTAATGACCAGCTGCCATTATAGACAAAGAGAAAAAAAATTAAGATGGAGAAGGGGGGAGGGGGGGGGGGGGGGGGAGGAATGAAAAGGGAGCCAAAGATGGCCAGAGGTTAAGCTCTGAAAAATAGTTGAGTCCAGAAGGCTGTAAAGTGCCAAACAAAAGATGAGGTGTTGTTCCTCGAGCTTGTGTTGAGATTCATTGGAACAGTGGAGGAGTCCGAGGACAGAGATATCAGAGTGGGAGTGGAGTGGAGAAATAAAGTGACAAGCGACCAGAAGTTCAGGGTCACATTTACAGACTGAATGGAGGTGTTCAGCAAAGGAGTCACCCAATCTACGCTTGGTCTCCTCAATGTAGAGGAGACCACATAGTGAGCAGCGAATACAATAAACTAAATTGAAAGTACAAATAAATTGCTGTTTCTCCAGGAAGTTGTATTTGGGGCCCTGGAAAGTGGGAAGGGAAGGAGGTAAAAGAGCAGGTGTTGCATCTCCTGCCCTTGCACGGGGAGGGGGTGCTGGGGGCGACTGCGGAATGGACCAGGGTGTAGCGGAGGGAGCAGTCCCTTCGGAATACTGAGAGGGGAGGGGAAGAGGTGATTGGTGGTGGGATCACAATGGAGGTGGCGGAAATGGCGGAGGATGATCCGTTGAACGTGGAGGCTGGTGGGGTGAAAGGCGAGGACAAGGGGAACCCGGTCATGGTTCTGAGAGGGTGTAGAAGGAGTGAGAGCAGAGGTGCGGGAAATAGAACGGACATGGTCGAGGGCAATGTTAACCACAGCGGAGGGGAATTCTCGGTTGAGGGAAAAGGAAGACATATCAGAGACACTAGTGTGAAAGGTGGCGTCGTCAGAGTAGATGTGGTGGAGACACTGGGAGAGTGGAATGGAGTCCTTGCAGGATGCGGGGTGGGAGGAAGTAGAATATTCTTTGTTCCAGTCCTACCCCAGTCCCCTCCTTCATCTCTTTTTCCGGTACAGTGATGACTATCGGTGCAGTTTCCTGCTCTCGCCCTGAACATAAAAATTTCATTCACTTTGCATCCAATTTCCACCCTTCCCTCAGCTTCACATGGTCCATCTCTGACTCTTCTCTTCCTCGACTTCTCTGTCTCCATTTCTGGGGATAGACTCCACGTTCAACGGATCATTCTCTGCCATTTCCGCTACCTCCAACGTGATCCCACCACCAATCACATCTTCCCTTCCCCTCCCCTCAGCATTCTGAAGGGACCGCTTCCTCCACGACACCCTGGTCCATTCTGCAGTCACCCCCAGCACCCTCTCCCCTTCGCGTGCAAGGGCAGGAGATGCAACATCTGCCCTTTTACCTCCTCCCGTCCCACTGTCCAGGACATCAAATACTCCTTCCAGGTGAAACAGCGATTTACTTGTACTTTTTTTTCAATTTAGTATATTGTATTAGCTGCTCACGATGTGGTCTCCTCTACATTGGGGAGATCAAGTGTAGATTGGGTGACCGCTTTGCTGAACATCTCCAATCTGCAAGTGTGCCACTCCACTCCACACATAACAGAGAAAGGAATAGAAGGATATGTTGATGGGGTTAGATGAAGAAGGGTGGGAGGTGGTTCAGGTGCAGCATAAACACTGGCATGGACCTGTTGGGCCAAATAGTACTTACAACGCACATATAGACTGTGTCATACTAAGTGATATGGAATGTTTTACCAGAAACAGCTGTGGAATCAAAATCCATAATAGCATTTAAAAATGGGAAAAAATATTTGAAAAGGAAAAAAAAAATGTATGGGCAAAGGGCAGAGGAACTGGATTAAATGGATTTCTTAGCAAAAGCACGATGGGGCTGAAAGGCCTTCTTTTGTGCTACATGATTGTAACCTGACTTAACAGTATGGAAGTGACATACTGAATAGAATATTCAATTGGTATTCTTATATTTATTTCACTAACTTCCAATCCCTTTCATAGCCAGTACGGTTCCTTTTCAAAAGCAATTAAATCGACAGCATTAACTAACTTCATTAAATGTCTGTTTCTTGCATCTACTGTTCTGTGGAGGGATATAAAGAGTGGGAGAATAGGCTTAGAGGAACGGATATAAAGAGCGGGACACAGCAGACCTGAGCAGCAACAAAAAAAGTGTGATGTCACAGGACAACAGGTAGATGATTGGTGGGCAAGTTGTACACTTTTTTTTCCTTTTAAACTAAGAGCTGGGGAACTATAATTAATCACTTATCTAGATACACTAAATAATTAATATAACTATAAATAAATCATTTGATTCAAAACTTTAACTAATTAAATAAGCAAATAAATAAAGTCTAGACATGACAGGGCAGGCTATGTGTCAGGACTGCAGTATGTGGGAGTTTGTGGACAGCGAGACTGTCCCGGATTCCCACATCTGCAGTATGTGTCACTGCCTGTAATCACTCCGGCTCAGAATCATTGAGTTGGAGTGAGAGTTAAAGATACTCTGAAACATAAGGGAGGGGGGAGGAATTTCTCGTTAGTTTTATCCAGAATGCACACACCCCAGACAAAAGCACAGGTTCAGGAAGGGGAGTGACTGACTGTTAGGGAGACTGATATCAAGGACTTAGATGTCGAGGAGGAGGTCTCGCAGACACTGATCCTGTCCAACAGGAATAGAAATGTGGTAGTGATGGGGGAATTCTATAATTAGGGAGATAGAGAGTGTCCCCTACAGCTACGAGCATGAATCCTGAAGGGTGCGTAGTCTATCCGCCAGGGTAAGGGATAGCTCATGGCGGTTGGAGAGAAACTTGGAAAGGAGGGAATAAATCCAGTAGTCGTGGTCCATGTTAGAACAAACGACATGAGTAGGAGGTCTTGCTGAAAGAGTATCAGAAATTAGGCTCCAAATTAAAAAGCAGGATCTTGAGGGCAATAATCTCTGGATTATTGCCCGAATCATGTACAAATTGGCATAGAAGCAGACAGATCAGGAGAATTAACACATGGCTAAAGGGCTGGTGTGGAAAAGAGGGGTTCCTTTTCATGGGACAGAGACACCATTTCAGAAGAAACCTCTTTACTCAAAGAGTGGTGAGAATGTGGAACTCGCTACCACAGAGTGATTGAAGCGAATAGTATAAATGCAATTAAGGTGAGGCTAGATAAACATGAGAGAGAGTAGGGAATAGAGGGTTATGCTGATAGATCTGGATGAGGATGGATGGGAGGAGGCTCAAGTGGAGCATAAACGCCAGCATGGTTAGGCTGAATGGCCTGTTTTTGTGGCGTATATCCTATGTAATCCTATATACACACACAAATAGCAAATAGAATATCATTTAATATCAGGTTTCTGAATTATATAAAGACGCCTGTGCCAAGTTAGACCATTACAAAAAGAATTTAGTGTGATTTGTCAACCAAAGATTAATAATTTATTTCAGCCAGACCCTTTCAGAATGACATGTTAAATGCAAAACTGACCAGTAGTTATTCAGGAAATGGAAAACTCCAGCTTGTTCAAAACATATTTTCAGTCAGAGCATACCCAGTTATTCAACTATATTAAACTAAGGTCCTTTAGGGCTTGGTGTGTGTTTTCTGGTATGTTATAGTTCAATCAATTTCTAGTTAATAAAACATGAATCAACAATTAAAATTCTGAATTAATGAATAATACTTGATAAATCTACACAGCTCAAAAAATTACAAACTATATTTCCTATGAATAGGGGATGTCTTTACAGTAAATGTATTATTGATACCAAAAAGGCATTATTAAAACCTTATTCAGTTGACTATTCAATGTCATAAAATGTGCCATAGCATAATGCTTTTAATATTTAGACAGGATTCCTGCACCACCCAGTGCTCAACCGTCCAGAAGTGATGACGTACATGAAGGACATCATACCTTTGAGTTGCTGTTGATTGTATGCATCATTGTATTAAATCGATTCTGCAGGTCTTGCATTTCTCTTGATAATGGTAACCCTTCAGAGTCTGACATTTTACCCTGCATTTCATTTACTTCCAGCAGGATGGATCCTCAGCGATACAAAATGTGGCCTGTACAGAAGAAAGGAGGTTTTTTTTTTTTTAAAAAAAGCAATGCATAGATCCCACTTGCTGAAAATGCAATAAAACTGATTGAGTTTACAGGCGGCTTGAAATGCACAGCTATAGGTTCTCCTGAAATTTTAGTACCAGAGCAAACACACAAATAGCTATCACAAACTAACCTTGTGAAATACTGTTACAAGTAATTACATTTTTCTAATGCCTGATAACATTAAAACGGTGAAGCTTTTAATACAAAATAAAGTTAATCTATTTCCATTTACAGACATACCCATCAGGTCAGGGTCACTTTCTAACCATCCAAAAGACTGATTCTCAGGGATCCCCATCTCCCTAAAAATATCTGGTTAGATGCTCACACAGATTTTCCCCTTAATATACGGTAACTTTTCTGCTCACGCAGGAGCATGGGATTCAACTTCCTGAATGAAAAATAGGATGCTTTTTATAGACAATAAAATAAAAAGTTAGCAGCTGAACCAACTGGTTGCTTTCACATTGAGAAAACTGATACAACATTTTGTCCAGATCCAGTGGCTTAATAAATAAGCAATCGACCTCCTAAGCCAGGGACATGGACTTAAATCCCATCCAGGGTAAAGTGTTCGGATTTTTGATCAGAAAACTGACTGGATTATTTGGATCCAGTCGGTTCAGTTAGTATCTCTCAGTCAGAAGGTTGCGGGTTTAAGCTCACAACAGCACTTGAGCACATGAATTAGCCAGATACTCCAGTGCAGTATTGAAGGAGTGCTGGATTTCAGACATGACTTTAAACAAAGGTCCTATCTGACTATACAGGCGAGGTTAAATGTTGTCACGGGAAGACAACTGGTCTTCTATAAAAACGGTATTAAAATGGACAAAAGGCCTTCATCCAAAGCTATTTTGTGACGAGCACAATCTAGCTGATTCATATTTTAATTGATAATCACTCAGCCATTTATCACATTTACAGTACATTAACTGGCCACGGTTCTAATCTGTACTCTGGTAATAAAGGTGTGCATACAATTTCACTTTGTTGGCATTGACATTTAAAAATTGGAGATAATGCTACAATTCTACAGTGCCATTTCTCCAATTTGTGCTCCCCACTGGGAGAGTACAATTAATGCTTTTATACTTTTAATTTATTAAAAAGACAGGTTAGTTACTTCACTCAAAAGCAGTATTCAGTTTTATAATAGCAAGTTTTTGGATTTTAAATTGACTATTAAGAGAATTTGGACTAGTTGCAGCTGCACTTTAAATTCCCAGTGTTCTTTTTCATATTTTATCCTTTCTGTTCCTACTGTGGCTAACCAGCTGCATCATTCTGACTCTTTGGACTCCTCAAAATAAAGCTGATCCCCTGCATCAGTGATCTTCGATACATAGGATACGTATTAAATAATGAGCCACACACTCAGTTTAATTTGTCTCTATAACTCGGTCTCTAGTTTAGCAGCTAATTTCACTAATGGCTATCGGGTTATAGTGCTGCCTTCAAAATGGGACAGGCATAATACCAGTCAGCTTAAATCTTCAAATTAACAATAGAATTAGAACTACTATTCATTTGAAGAAGTACAATTATCATAATAAAAACAGAAAATGCTGGAAATCAGTGGGTCAGGCAACATCTGTGGAGAGAAACAGAATTAATGTTTTGGGTCAAATGACCCTTTGTCAGAACTGGCGAACGTTCGAAAGAACAGATTCTTAAGGAGCACTGAAAGGGGGAGGGGAGGAAAGAACATTTTCAGCATTTTCTGTTTTTATTTCAGATTCCAGCATCTGCAGTATTTTGCTTTTGTACAATTACTATCACATGCATTTAAGTACAAGTAAAGCCAGAAAGCTGGATGCCACAGTGCATTGATGAAGGTGCTATCTTTTGGATGAGCTGCTAAACTGAGGAAAAATCTACCTATTGAAGTGAACTGAAATGATCCCATGGCACTATTTGAAGAGGAGCAGGGGAGTTCGCCTGCTGTCCTGACCAACATTATTCCTCAACTACCACCACCAAAATAGATTAACTGGTCATTTATACAATTGCTGTTTGCATGACCTTGTTGTATACAAATTGGCTGCCACGTTTGCCTGCAATAACAGTGATTATACTTATCGCTTCTCGGCCTTTTGGCTAAGATCATGCGTAACTGACCTGACAGGGGAGTAGCCACCATGACCTCCGGGTGGTTCTCCCTGGATCAGGAAGGTATATGCTTGCTTTTTTGGAAACAGGAGGTGGGTGGGGTGGCTTGACCCATCCACCTCCACGGAGGTGTGTGGGGGACCTGACCCATCCACCTCCATGGCACGAACCTGGTATTGCAGTACTTCCAGGAACGGTGCAGTGGCTCTAGGCCTTTTGGCTAAGAGCATTGGCGCAGAGTGATCCTTGGCGTGTGCAAGGTGACCTCTGGCGTTTGTGATTTGACAAAGAATTGGAACGATTGGCTACGAATTTCAAAAAAAAAAACAGTGATTATACTTCAAAAAGGAATTCATTGGCCTTGTGACAAACTAACGATGTGAAAGGCACCGTTTAAATGCAAGTTATTTTTCTTTAATATTAAGTTATTGGATTCCTCTTCAGTTCCACAACAATGTGCTGTGTTAATTGTACACTACTGTAAGCATATGTAATATATAGCACCATTTCTGAAGATGTGGCAAACATATCACATAGATGTACATGAATTTAAATAAATGAGAAGCACAAATTCAGCTTAAAAAGAGTATAATGTAGTAACCATTGCAGAGACTTTGCTACAAGCTGGGCATGTCTGGGAGTTAAATGTTCCAGGCTATAGGATTTTTAGAAAGGACAGGGAAATTGGGAAAGAAAAAGCAGAAATATTGGGCCCAAGTTTCCACATGATTTGAACCTGATTTTTTAGGAGCAACTGGTGGAGAACGGACTATCTTAGAAATCGCAATTCTCCACATTTTTTTTTCTGCAATTCTAGTCAGGTAGAACAGTTCTACTTTGGAACAGAATTTTTTCTTCAAAAGGGGGCGTGTCCGGCCACGGACGCCTGATTTGAAAGTTTCCACAGTGAAAACGTACTCCAAACTAAAGTAGAATGGAGCCAGTGAAGATTTTTGTAGAACTGAAAAAACCTGTTCTACACATTAAAAAATCAGGCGCAGGTTACAAATTAGGCATCCAGAACGAGGGGGGGTGGGGGAGGGAAGTTATTAAATTCTATAATAAATCCTTATTTATACTTATACAAATAAATCCAACCTGAATAAACATTTATAAGCAAAGAAAAGATTAAATAAACCATCTTCCTACCTGTGTGAAAGTGCTTCAGGCAGGCCTTTCGGGACCGAAGGCTGAACTGGCTGGCCCGAGACTTCAGGCAGGGCCCGTCCCCAGCACCAGATTTACAGGTAGGTGGCGTTGGGTTGGGTCGGGGAGGTTCGGGTCAGGGGGGCGTGGGGGGGGGGGGGAAGAGAGAGAGAGAGAGAGAGAGAGAGAGAGAGAGAGAGAGAGAGAGAGGTCGGATCCAGTCCGGGAGCGGGAGTCGGGTCGGGTCCAGTGGGGGGGGGGGGGTCGGGTCGGGGGGCGGGAGCGCGGGTCGGGTTGGGTCCAGTCGGGGGGGCAGGGAGTGAGAACAGGAGTGCGGGTCAGTCGGGGGGTGGGCGCGCGGGTGTCGGGTCTGATCCGGAGGCAGGGGGGGCGGGGAGCGGGTGTTGGGTCTGGTCCGGAGGCAGGGTGGGAGGGGGAGCGGGTGTCGGGTCTGGTCCGGAGGCAGGGGGGGGCAGGGAGCGAGTGTCGGGTCTGGTCGGGGGGGGGGGAGCAGGAGCTGGCCGTGGGAGGAGCATTATTCACGCAGCCCCAGTGAGGTCATTCAGCCAGGGCTAGGGGCTGCGTGCTTCGGGCCCCTCCCACACAGTTCGGCGCCTGGAGCTACTGCACTTGCGTGCCCACTGTAGCGCGCATGTGCAGAGGTCCCGGCACTGTTTTCAGCGCAGGGACCTGGCTCCGCCCCCCCACAGCTCGTGCTGGCTGCGCCGAGGGCCAGAAAGTAGGTGGAGAATGCCGAGGATTTTTTTTAGGCGCACTTTGTGGCGCAAAAAACGAGCGCCCAGCTCGGAGGGGCGCCCGTTTTTTTTCTTGTGGAAACTTGGGCCCATTGATTCTACTGCTGTAATTATGTATTAAGAAAGGATTTAAGTAACGATTATTAGTTAGTGGAAAAATTATGGGTCGAACTAAGGAACAGCAAAGGATGCAAGACTATGGTGAGTTGTCTACAGACCTCCTGACAGTAGTAATGTAGGAGTGTATAAGTATGGAGATTAGAGAAGCACATAGCAAAAACAATGTGGTTATCATGAGAGATTTTTATTACTATAGACTGGGAGAAGCAGAACAGCTAAAGTAGTAAAGGCAACAAATGTCTCGAATGTATTCAGGATAATTTTCTGGCACAATAAGTTTTAGAACAGATAAGGGAACAGGCGATTTAGTGATGAGTAACAAACCAGAATTAGTTAACCATCTGACGGTAACGGAACATCTTGTGAATAGTGATTATAATTTGCCTGAATTTGATATTAGATTTCAGAGGGAGAAGGGAGAGTCACAAACCAAGGTTTTACATTTACACAAGGCAAATTTCGAAGAGCTGAGAAATAAAGTCATCACAGTAAACTGGGCTGCGCTTTTAACGGGTAAATCCACGAACAGTGGGAAGTATTCAAAGAAGTATTTGGTAAAATACAAAACCTGTACATACCCCATAAAAAGCAAGAGCTTCACTGTGTAGTTAAGAAACCATGATCAACAAATGAAGTACGAGACAGAATCGAGCTAGAAGAAAAGGCTTACACAAACGCAATGAAAAGTGGAAATCTAGCAGACTGGGAGAGCTATACAGGTACAAAGCAACAAAGGGTTAGTAAGCTGTGCAGATGGGAGCAGGAAGTTACAAAGGGAGATAGATAAAGTGAGGGAGCAAAACTGTGGCAGATGGAGTTCAATGTGGGGAAGTGTCATCCACTTTGGATCTAAGAAAGACAAATTGGAATATTTTCTTAATCGTGAGACTAGGAAGTGATGCTTCAGTAGTGCAGAGCCTTAGTCAGATCCCATCAGGAGTAGTGTACCTCAGGAAGGATATATTGCCTTGGAGGGGCAACAGTGCAGATTCACCAGAATTATACCGGGGCTTAAAGGGTTAAATCGAGTCACATAAACTTGGCTTGCTTTAGAAGGTTGAGGGCAGATTTAATTGAGGTGTTTAAAATTATAGGGAATCAATAGAGTAGGAAATAGATTCAGAGAACTGTGTGGCACCTCAGGACATTTCTTAATTTGCAAACTAAACAATTTCAGCATTTACAATAGACAATTATTGTAATACAAAAGCAAAATACTGTGGATGCTGGAAATCTGAAATAAAAACAGAAAATGCTGGAAATACTCAGCTGGTGGGGTAGCACCAGTGGAAAGAGAAACAGTTAACGTTTCAGGTCAATGCCAAAAGATTGTGTGTCTTTGTAGCCTTTTCAAACTTACTGTCGAACTCATCGGGCTATAGTCAATGTTTGCAAAGTGCTCCCTTACCATCAGATTATTTATTAATTTTGGCTTGTTACTCATCACTAGATCTAGTATGGCCTGTTCCCTTGTCAGTTCTAAAACATAATTGCCAATGACCGCAAATTCCAGACCAAGCAAAGGCACTCATCTCTGGCCCAAGAAAGCAGCCTAGAGATCTTGCGATCTCCATGGCAAGAAGTTTGCCTTTTTCGATGTTCATGTGATGTGTGCGCTCTTTAGTGGGGATTCCCTAGTGCGATCTGCTGTGACGTCAACAAGCTCGCTAAGCAACCAATTACTGCAGATTTCTCAGACAGGGAACCACAAAATGAGAAGCTACTTTTATCCAGACTTTAAAAAAAATGTTAGCGACCAAAACAATGATTGGGGCTTTCACATGGGGATAAGATAGAACCTGAAATATGAACAGACATTTTTTTTTTTCAGTTTCTTAAAAATTGTATTTATCATAATGGAGAAATTTGACGCTCCACAAAATTAAAAATTAGTTTTTCCAGGGCCATAACATTTGCTTAGCAGTCAATATGCTGTTAAAACCCCAGTTTACAATTAATCCAACAAGGCTTAATATTTAATGGGATAATTACAGCAAAAGTACTGCAGAAAAACCCAAGTTTTTGTAAGTTTAACTGGTTTCACCGATTATATTGATTGTCGGCTATGGGGGAGGGGGGGGGGGGGGGGAGGAGAGGGGCAGAGTGATGGAGCAGTGAATGACTGACCGCAACTTCAGGATTTCCGTGTTTAGATGCGAATGCGCTACATCCTGATGTTACGGTCAGTTTCAAAGGGGTGATAATGGTGACGCTTTATTATCCACCCAAATTCCAGCCTATTGTTTCAGAAAACTGTCCCGGATATGCTCGAGAAGTTCATTGCCTTTACAACCAGAGTTGTTTTGCATCTCAGTCTGAAAATTAAAATCTCCCATTATAATCGCTTTGCCATTGCTACATGCTTCTCTCATCTCCATATTTAACCGAAAAATGCATAATCCAAGATGTTACATAACAAGATCAGATTCAATCGTGCCATCACTCTCCTCTATTTTATTTCAATAAAAAAGACAAACACTAAAAACTGCACAGAATATAGAAATAGCCTCTGTAGCAGTCATACATCAAGATCCAATTCCGACTGTCAATATACTGTCTGAATCACCACAAGCAACTAAGCAATACCACTTACAAGACAATGCCTTCATTTCTTTCACACTAATGCTTTTCAAATTAGAAGATTACTATGCCACCTGCAATTCCAACTAGAATCAATACACAAACAACTTTATTACTCCTTGTGTTTTATGGCTGTGCCCAATCATAATTTAAATTTGATACCAGGATTCATGTGATATTCTGATTTATACATTATGGAAATCAATAGTTGCTTGGTGACGCAAAGCTGTAACACAATCTCTCAGTTCAGATTACTTTATAAGAAGCAATTGAGGTTTGCTTTTAGGTTCAGGGTGTTCTCTAAATTGTGATTATGTTATACACACGCCAAACCTTCTATTCTATTGTACAACTAAATAATTGTTGGGTAACTATTTAACATTAGAATTTGTCTATTTGGTATCGCAACCATTATAGAACATGGATAATACGAGTACATGTCGGCTACACTTGGCATGTTGGCAGTAAATTCACTAATAATTACCACAAAGAAATGTTTTCTTCCTTCTACAAAATAGTGTACGCTTCATGCCATCTCCTTCCGTCAAGCCTGCTAATTTCAATGTGTGCTGTTGGGCTGAAGGAATTGCCATGGTACATTACAGCAGGACTCAAACTCCCAAGCAGTGAATGGTAGATTGTCTAAAACTGAGAAGTTTATCAAACGGATTGACGATCCATACTCCATCCAACGACTGTCCAACCTTTTCGAGCAGCAGGCTGAATCAGTATGCCACAACTATAGAGTAGGCAGCCTATGAACAAATCACTTTTGAGTCAGATAGAATCAGTTAAAAACCAAGACCGACTCACTGTTTTCTGCTTCTTGGGACTCGTGCAGTGTGCCATCCCTACCAGGTAACACAAATGCTTTTAAAAACGAAAGAGCAGCTACAGGATATTCTGGGTAATAGTAATGTACAAACTCACTTTCTCTGAAATAATTTGCAGTAGCCTGTGCACTCAAAGTTCACTGACTGAATTGGGAAACAGCGCTGATAAAACTGCAGTTTTCAGCTGCTAGCTCCTCCACAATGAACCACAAGACTTCTCTGTAACCAGCAGATAAATCAATACTCAATTTGCAACACTTTCATTTAGAATACAGAAATATCACATGGACACATTCTTAACTTGCTTTCCATCATAACATGCAAAGCAAATGCCGAGCCTGATGACTTTTTTTGGGAACCGTCCAAGAACCTTCCCATGCCTGGGACTATAATTTTGTATTAATAACTTAGTAAATTATTGGGAATTATGATAAAAATATCAAAAGCATTGAAGATCATTATAACAATCATAAAGTCATGGGAAGTTTTCTAGTAATAAAACTGTATTTTGATAATTTTTCTCACTCTGCAATTCTGCTTCTCTTATTTCCCTTGTGTCTCTTTAATCCACTTGCTTTTTTTAAAACCTTAATTTTAAATTCCTTATTCTGTTTTACTTCTTTCTCCTGTTTATCTCTAAAGGAAAGTTAAACACACATAAAAATGTACACTCAAAGTTTGTGCTAGGTCAGAAAACCAAACAACAGGCTAGAAAGGAGCTTTAAAGTGGTTGGCTCAAAGCAGCAGCATGAGCACTGAAGCAGACAGGTAGGTTAGTGCCACCACAATCTGGAATCAGGAAGGCAGGCAAGTTGGAGCCTGCGGCCTCAGGAATTAGGTGAGTGAGGTGGAGCAACAGGTGGGAGAATGGGTTGCAGTTTGCAGCATTGGGAATCAAGTGAGGAATGGGTTGCAGTCTGCAGAATTAGGAGAGAGAGTGGTTTGCAGTCTGCAGCATCGAGAATCAGGTAGGTTTCAGCCATCAGTGTCCGGAATCACGAGTATCATTTTTGAATACTTCCTTGAAAAACCACCAAATATTGACACTCCAAGGTACCCCCTTCCCTAATTTCCAAAAGTTTGTGCAGGCACCCAAACAAAAAAGCTGTGCTATAATGGCAAGACATATTTATTAAAATACAGCAATAAGGAGACTACTAAGTCAACAAACAAAAATCTGATTGATACGAAATGAACTACCTCATAGTCACTGTGGGATTCTTTTGTAGATCCCCTAGGATCAGGAATCCCAGTTTGAAGATATCAAACTTATGACCCAAGAATCATTTAACTGAATTTCTGGCAATACAACAGCTTGCATTTAAACAGCATCTTTAATTACAAAATTTCCCAGGAACATCAGAGTGGTATAAATGCTATGCCAGGGAGAGCAAGTTTAGGGAGGGTGGTTGAAGTCTTTGGCAAAGAAAAACAGGTTTTGAGAATTTCCTAAAGAGAAAAGTAGAAAAGGTGGAAGGGTATAGGGAAGAAGTACTACTAACTGCAGCATACTCCCTCCCTAAACCTTTCTAACTCACTACACAAGAAGTCGCACTCTCAGCAAGCTAAAACTCCAATGCAGTTTGCTCACAGATTATTAACATTAGCAGTGCAATTGCTAGATTCTCTGACCTGAAACATGAAGGGTTTTTCTAAAATCTTTAATTCCTGAAATCTATTCAATATGGATTCCAACCACTTCCTGTAGGAAATACTAAATTCAGTGTCATACTGCAAAATTTGGAAGGTCACTATATATTAGACTTGCCTCAGCACATCACTAGGAGTTAACTGTCAGAAAGGTTTAATCATTTATACAGTCCAGTTAATGGGCTCAATTTTCCCCAGTGATGTGCGCTGTTTTTTTTGGAGCAGGCTGCTCTTTTTGGCCTAAGTTGGAAAAACCATAGTTTCCCCAATCAATTTGCACCAATGTAATGGGGACTGAGAATAGGACCAGACCATTCAGGCAAGGTCGGAGGTAATTTGCTGCTATGTGTTTTTCAATTCTTTTAATGTGTTGGGAGCTGGCTGTATGCTTCAGCTCGCATTGTGTCCCTGGTTACCATGCCAGCCCGATCTTTTTGTCGGAGATCAAGGCTCCACCCCCAAAACGAAAGGTCAGGTTAGGCTATGCCAAAGAGAAGAAATCCAACAGCGAAACTTAAGAATTTTTTTTTTGCCATACTTAGGCCCCCAAAAATCAGGCGTAACTTTTCAAGTATGCCAAAAAAATGCTTTGGGGAAAATTGAGCCCCTTGAATGTGATACAGACTTACTGTTTTCATTAGGATATAGGAGATTCAGGGGTGATTTGATAGAAATATTTTAAATTATGAATGCATGAAATAGAGTAGATACAAACAGACGGCTTCCAGTGATTCAGCAACCTAGAATGAGAGGACATAGATACAAGATTAAACGCAGGAAATTTAGGTCAGAGTGTAGGCCCCAAATTTTTTTTTTTATAAACACATCGGATTATGGGGCTGTGGAACACACCATCAGGGTTAGTGACAGAAGCAGAGGCCATGTCAATAGTTAAGAATAAATTAGGTAGTTGAAGGACAGTAATAAAAGGATGTTGGAAAAGAGGAGGCACATGGGATCAGGATTACTTCTCGTGTGAAGGATAAAGAGGGACTGGTTAGATCTAGTGATAGTTTATTGAAATTTCTACGTAATCAGGTTCCTTTCTCCAGACCACCTCCTTGGGAGATAAAAGCAGCCCCTTCCCTGGGCCCCACTTGGCAACAAGCAGAGAAGCCCCTTCCCTGGGCCCCGCACAGCAACAGGCAGTGAAACCCCTTTCCTGGGCCCCGCACAGCAACAATGAGTGACGCCCCTTCCCTGGGCCCCACATAGCAACAGGCAGTGAAGCCCCTTCCCTGGGTTCCACATAGCAACGGAGGCGGAGCTTTCTCCTCCAAGGCCAACATAACATCGAACGACGCCACATCCGCACTCCCATAGCAACCAGTTCATGGCCTGGTCCTCTCCTAGAGGCGGGGGCTTGATGACAATTTACAGCCGAATCGGACCCGTGAAAATGGCCGCGGCTGCGAGCGAGACTTTACCAGAGGACGCCTGCTTATATTTCTGCTGATCCGAGGGGGCAGGGGGATAGAGTCGGTCAGTCCAAGCAGATCCTCGCCCTGTCCAACACCCGGCCAGAACCAACCTGCAGGATGCTGCTTCCCCAAATACCGGTGACCTTGTCCCCGGCGATGTTAAACCTCCTTCCTCTCCGCTGCTAATGCCGCCACAGATACCCTCTGCTGATTTATTTTATACACTTTGCGCCCGTAATGTAGAATGCAACAAGTCCCGGAAGCTTATGATTCGCTGTTCCGGAATCTAAGGGACGTGTCTTTATTGCTAAGCGCGCGAGAGACAACGGCGTGCACATGATGTTGGGGTAGGGACTGGAGGACAGTGCAAATCATATTACATAAGTTTCCTTTCAGTTTGTAAGTCGTTTGATGACACTGGGACACCATAATATTTTCAACTCTTAATCCCCCCCGCCCTTTCCCTCCCATTTATAGTCCCATAAAAGCTCGGAAGATAACTGAAATTAGCGTAGTGGGGTAAGGATTAAAGACTTGTATTTATATAGCACCTTATCACGCCTCTCAGACACGTTTCAAAGTACTTCATATATAATGAATTACTTTCAAGTGCAATGAATGATTGTTATCTTGACACGAATGTAGTACCGCCACTGCCTTTTTATACGAATTAAAGCTGCACAACTTTTTAAAAAGCATGTTTTTGAGGAATGAATTGTAAGTAATGCTATATAACTCTAAAGATTGTCTCTTGCTCCCCTTTTAACAATGGACATTGTTCCCTTATTTTTTCTTGGCCTGAAAACCAAATAAAACAAATACCCTTGTTCGGTATTGGAATTGCTCCAACTCACCTACTTTACATCCTTAAGTTACTATTGAATAGGTATTGCTGTATACGCAGCTGACTTGCACTTCCTAACTTGGAGACTTGCTGATCTGCATTCTAGCCAGGCCAAAATCTGTTCATTGGATCCTTTATGGAGCAATGTGCTCTCATGCCTGACAGCAACACAATAGTTGTTTAATGTGAGGGGAGACCCAAATTGATGATGGCTGGAAAACTTTGATAAAATAGGCATTGGAGATTTTGAAACTACTTTTCCTATATGGGGGAAGAACCACAAACTTAAAATAATCCCTCTACACTTTTTCCTCTGATAGGTGAGCAGGAGTAGTTTAAACTCTATAGGAACATCAGTCGGCAATTCAGCCCATCAGACCTCTTTATTTTATTAGCCAAAGGTGTCTGGCTTGACTTAGTGGTATAAATGCAAGTCTTGTTGGTAGCACTCTTGCCTCTGAGTCAGAAGGCCTTAGGTTCAAGTCCAATACCAAAGATTTGAGCACATAATCTAGGCTGGCATTTCAGTGTAGTACTGCGGATGTGTGCACTATTGAAGTTACTATCTTTCGGAAGAGACTTTAAACCAAGGCCCCATCTGCCCATCTCGGGTGGACTTTAAATATCCCATGGTACTGTTCAGGGAAAAGCAGGCGAGTTTTCCAGGTGTCCTGGCCAATATTTATTCCTAAAACAATACATAAAACATGATCTCATTTATTTCTTTGCTATTTGTGGGACAGTTCTGTGCACAAATTAGCTTCCACGTTTCCCTGCATTACAACAGTGACTACACTTCAAAAGTACTTCATTGGAACATCCTGAGGTTGTGAAAGGTGCTATATAAATGCAAGTTTTTCATTTTTTTTGTTGAGTCAACATACTTGTCTCTTATTGAACTGAGAAGAAAAAAACTAACTTGGAAACACGTAATGCCACCCAGTTCATTTAGAATACAGCATCAGGCAAAAAATTTGGGGTCACGTCATCTTTGCATTACAATGGAGAGAATCTCGGAATTAATTGCTTACAACATTTATCAGATTACCAAATTATAATCATGTACAAAATTATGTAATCAGACACTGAAATCAAGTGTCAGAACTGGAGTTCATTGTGTATCTGAATGATGTACACTGTAGCAGATTTACTATACCCGACACCAGCACTGTATAAGTATGTGTTGTAACAGAATAATTCTATTGAAAAAGAGAGAATTATAACAACAACTTGTATTTATATAGCGCCTTTAACGTAGTGAAACGTCCCAAGGCGCTTCACAAGGGTATTATGAGACAAATTTGACACCGAGCCACATAAGAAGAAACTAGGGCAGGTGACCAAAAGCTTGGTCAAAGAGGTAGGTTTTAACGAGGGTAGAGAGGCGGAGAGGTTTAGTCAGGGAATTCCAGAGTTTAGGGCCTAGGCAGCTGAAGGCACGGCCACCAATGGTTGAGCGATTATAATCAGGGATGCTCAAGAGGGCAGAATTAGAGGAGCGCGGACATCTCGGAGGGTGGTGGTGGTGGGGAAGGGGAGATAGTGGGACTGAAGGAGATTACAGAGATAGGGAGGGGTGAGGCCATATAGGGATTTGAAAACAAGGATGAGAACTTTGAAATTGAGGCATTGCTTAACCGGGAGCCAATGTAGGTCAGCGAGCACAGAGGTGATGGATGAGCGGGACTTGGTCCAAGTTAGAAACATAGAAAATAGGTGCAGGAGTAGGCCATTCGACCCTTCGAGCCTGTATCACCATTCAATAAGATCATGGCTGATCATTCACCTCAGTACCCCTTTCCTGCTTTCTCTCCATACCCCTTGATCCCTTTAGCCGTAAGGGTCATATCTAACTCCCTCTTGAATATATCCAATGAACTGGCATCAACAACTCTCTGCGGTAGGGAATTCCACAGGTTAACAACTCTGAGTGAAGAAGTTTCTCCTCATCTCAGTCCTAAATGGCTTACCCCTTATCCTTAGATTGTGTCCCTTGGTTCTGGACTTCCCCATCATTGGCAACATTCTTCCTGCATCTGATCTGTCCAGTCCTGTCAGAATTTTATATGTTTATATGAGATCTCCTCTCATCCTTCTAAACTCCAGTGAATACAGGCCCAGTCGATCCAGTCTCTCCTCATATGTCAGTCCTGCCATCCCGGGAATCAGTCTGGTGAACCTTCGCTGCACTCCCTCAATAGCAAGAACATCCTTCCTCAGATTAGGAGACCAAAACTGAACACAATATTCCAGGTGAAGCCTTACCAAGGCCCTGTACAACTGCAGTAAGACCTCCCTGCTCCTATACTCAAATCCCCTAGCTATGAAGGCCAACATACCATTTGCCTTCTTTACCACCTGCTGTACCTGCATGCCAACTTTCAATGACTGATGTACCATGACACCCTGGTTTCGTTGCACCTCCCCTTTTCCTAATCTGCCACCATTCAGATAATATTCTGTCTTTGTGTTTTTGCTCCCAAAGTGGATAATCTCACATTTATCCATATTATATTGCATCTGCCATGCATTTGCCCACTCACCTAACCTGTCCAAGTCACCCTGCAGCCTTTTAGTGTCCTCACAGCTCACACCGCCACCCAGCTTAGTGTCATCTGCAAACTTGGAGATATTACACTCAATTCTTTCATCTAAATCATTAATGTATATTGTAAATAGCTGGGGTCTCAGCACTGAGCCCTGCGGCACCCCACTAGTCACTGCCTGCCATTCTGAAAAGGATCCGTTTATCCCGACTCTGCTTCCTGTCTGCCAACCAATTCTCTATCCACGTCAGTACATTACCCCCAATACCATGTGCTTTGATTTTGCACACCAATCTCTTGTGTGGGACCTTGCCAAAAGCCTTTTGAAAGTCCAAATACACCACATCCACTGGTTCTCCCTTGTCCACTCTAATAGTTACATCCTCAAAAAATTCCAGCAGATTTGTCAAGCATGATTTCCCTTTCATAAATCCATGCTGACTTGGACCGATCCTGTCACTGCTTTCCAAATGCGCTGCTATTTCATCTTTAATAATTGATTCCAACATTTTCCCCACTACTGATGTCAGGCTAACCGGTCTATAATTGCCCGTTTTCTCTCTCTTAGGACACAGGTAGCTGAGTTCTGGATGGCCTCAAGTTTACATAAGGTAGAATGTGGGAGGCCAGCCAGGAGTGATCTGGATTAGTCAAATCTAGAGGTAACAAAAGGCATGGATGAAGGCGTCAGCAGTTTTTGAGCAGAGGCAAGAGCGGAGACGGGCGATGTTACGGAGGTGGAAATAGGTGGTCTTAGTTATGCTGCGGATATGTGGTTGAAAGCTCATTTCAGAGTCAAATATAACACCAAGGTTGCAAACAGTGTGGTTCAGCCTCAGACAGAAGTTGGGGAGCGGGATTGAATGAGTGGCTAGGGAATGGAGTTTGTGGCAGGGATCGAAAACAATGGCTTTGGTCATCCCAATATTAAATTGGAGAACATTTCTGCAAATCCAGATGGGACAAGCAGTCTGACAATTTAAGAGACCATGGAGGGGTCGAGAGAAGTGGTAGTGAAGTAGAGCTGGATGTCGTCAGCGTACATGTGGAAACTGACACTGTTTTCAGATGATGTCGCCAAGGGGCAACATGTAGATGAGAAATAGGAGGGGGCCAAGGATAGATCCTTGGGGGACACCAGAGGTAACGATGCGGGGGTGGGAATAGAAGCCATTGCAGGTGAATCTCTAGCTACAATTAGATAGATAACAATGGAACCAGGCGAGTGAAGTTCCACCCAGCTGGACATCGGTTGGCAGGTGTTGGAGAAGAATAGAGTGGTCAACCTTGTCAACGGCTGCAGTCAAGACGAGAAGGACGAAGAGGAATAGTTTGCCTTTGTCACAGTCACAAAGTAATTTGTGACTTTAATGAGCGCATAAGCAAAAACATTCTAAACTCACAACCCACAATAAATGTAATTAGCACTCCGACTGCCTTCAGCGGCACTGAGATTAAACCACAAAGGAATATAATGAACCATTAATCAGGAAGGCAAATGGAATGTTGGCCTTCATTGCGAAAGGGATGGAGTACAAAAGCAGGGAGGTGTTGCTGCAACTGTATAAGGTATTGGTAAGGCCGCACCTGGAGTACTGCGTGCAGTTTTGGTCACCTTACTTAAGGAAGGATATACTAGCTTTGGAAGGGGTACAGAGACGATTCACTAGGCTGATTCGAGAAATGAGGGGGTTACCTTATGATGATAGATTGAGTAGACTGGGTCTTTACTCCTTGGAGTTCAGAAGGATGAGGGGTGATCTTATAGAAACATTTAAAATCATGAAAGGGATAGACAAGATAGAGGCAGAGAGGTTGTTTCCATTGGTGGGGGAGACTAGAACTAGGGGGCACAGCCTCAAAATACGGAGGAGCCAATTTAAAACCGAGTTGAGAAAGAATTTCTTCTCCCAGAGGGTTGTGAATCTGTGGAATTCTCTGCCCAAGGAAGCAGTTGAGGCTGGCTCATTGAATGTTTTCAAGTCAAAGATAGATAGATTTTTAAGCAATAAGGGAATTAAGGGTTACGGGGAGAGGGCAGGTAAGTGGAGCTGAGTCCATGACCAGATCAGCCATGATCTTATTGAATGGCGGAGCAGGCTCGAGGGGCTAGATGACCTACTCCTGTTCCTAATTCTTATGTTCTTATTAAGTACAACTTTTAAAATTCTTTACCTAATTAATTTTAATATACTGCACTGCATACATGATGAAGACTTGCACATTATTTTTAATCTTGTTTGCTTGTTGCACTGACCATAATTTATGGGATAAAAATCATGTACTATAGGTTTTCATGACTTTATTATGTATAATTAAGATATCAATGCTGTGCAAACTTCCAGGTGAAAAAATATATATAATAGAGCAGTTATGCACATTTCATATTGCTGCACTTTGATTTTGGCTTCAGAGAGAGATGAAGTGTGCAGTACAGGTATAACTACAGCCAAACCAGCACCACATCAGATTTCAGTTTAAAATATAATAGCAGTTTGAGGATGCCGCCTTGCACCATTTCAGTTTCATACTTGCTGCATTATGACTATAACATGCAAAACATTAAAAAAAAATGTATAGTTGCCAAGTATTGGCTGGGTTGCCTTTACAATTCTAATGTTATAAAAAAAAGGAAGTCCAGAATAATACACTCATTTACTGGCATTCAACTGCTGGCTTGCAGAGTTTTACATTTTAAGGTTGTTCTCACCTCACCTGGTAGTGCCAGCTAACACTGATCTCAAATGGTGCCTGCAGCACGAATAATAATTTTCTTGGACTTGTAGTATCCAATTATTTCTTAAATTATTCAAGGTTTTTTGCCTCTGCTGATGTACCTGGAAGTCTATTCCACAGGTTGGGAGGTAGGAGGCAGAGAGTAAGGATACAAGGTTCATTCTCTAATTGGTGGAACTTGGCAAATGGTGTTCCCCAAAGATCTGCACTAGGGTCTCAGCTTTTCACCATATATATTAATGACTTGGATGAAGGAAGGAATAGTTTGGTTTGCAGATGACATTAAGTTAGCAGGCACAATAAATTGTGTGGCTGTGGGAAGCAAGTTACAAAGGGACATAGACTAAGTGAGCAGATGGAGTTCAATGTGGGAGAGTGGGAGGTAATTCACTTTTGATTTGAGAAAGGCAATTTGGAATATTTTCTTAATGGTGAGAGACTAGGAGGACCTGTGGAGGAGCAAAAGGATTTAGGTGTCCATGTATGCAAATGACGAAAAGCTAGTGCACTGGTACAAAATGGAATCAAAAAGACCAATGGAATGTTGGCCTTTATCTCAAGGGGGTTGGAATTGAAAAGTGAGAAAGTGATGCTTCAGTTGTACAGAACCTTGGCCAGGCTCCATCTGGAGTACTGCATTCAGTTTCAGGCACCGAACCTTAGGAAAGATATATTGGCCTTGGAACGGGTACAGTGCAGATTCACCAAAATAATAGTGCTTAAAGGGTTAAATTTTAAAGACAGGTTGCATAAACTAGGCTTGTATTCTCTTGAACTTAGACAGTTGAGGGGTGATCTAATTGAGGTGTTTAAAATGATAAAGGGTAGATACAGAGAAACTATTTCCTCTGGCGGGGGAATCAAAAACAAAAGGGTGCAATCGTAAAATTAGAGCTAAGACATCTAGGAGTGAAATCAGGAAGTACTTCTTCACACAAAGTGTAGTGCAAATTTGGAACTCACTCCCTCGAAAGGCTGTGAATGTTGGGTCAATTGAAAATCTCAAAACTGAGATTGATAGATTTTTGTTAGGCAAGGGTAGTAAGGGTTATGGAACCAGGCCGATAGGAGTTTAGATACAGATCAGCCATGATCTCATTGAATGGCGGAACAAGAGCGAGGGGCTGAATGGCTTATTCCTGTTCCTGTGTTCCTCTGATTACCGTGTGAAGAAGTTTCCTGATGTCTGTCCTAAAATTAGGACTAGAATTACCGTTTACTAGTTTGAACCTGGCTCCACTGATTCTTACTCCCGCAGTTTAATTTAAAGTAATATTCTGAGTTAACTTTTTCTATACCCTTAACAATCTTATATATCTCTATGAGATTAACTCTCAGATGCCTCTTTTCCAGGCTGAAAAGCCCACATTTCTCCAGTATTTCTTTATAACTCAGAGCTCTGACATCATAGGATCAGCCTGGTGGGTCCTACCTGCATTGTCTTCAATACTTGAATGTCCCTCTTATTATCTTTTCTATTTAGGATACTGAAATGTATTTGGGTATATGTGGTTCAATTGTGAAATCATAATGGGCCTGAATGGTAAATAATCTACAAAACTACCTGATGATCCTGGATCCACAGAGACTCGGGGTCATGGGCATCTATGCGTAGAGATGGATATGTAAGGAATCCCCATAAACATGAACGGGAATCACATAAAGAACACATTAACATAACAAATACATTTTAAAAATTACATATTTAAAATAAATTAAAATACAATTTAATTAAACATTTAAAACAAAAATTTAATTTAAAAATATATTAGAATATTTTAATGGGGCTAAAAATAGCTGTACCTTATTTTACAGGTGTTTTAATGTTTAAATAATTGAAAAACATGTTTTTATATTCATTTACACTCTTAGGCTGGTAAAAGCAGGCCTTAAGCTGGGCATTTGCTGGGCAGAAGTTGCCCAACTATCCGCTCACCGATACCTTTTTCCTGGGGATGGTTACAACCTTGCAAGTTCCAGGTTTTTGACTGGAACTTGCATGGCCGTTACAGACATGTACACACCACGTACGCACCCGCAAAAATATGGGCCAATAGAATTGATTTTATTTTTCGCTTATTACATTATATATTTTGTTCAAAACTTATTTGAAGTTAAAAAACTTGCACTAATATATGTCACAAATTTTATGTATCGTATAAATACATCATTTTATTTCAATAGTGCTGTGTGGCAGGGTCAGGTTGGTGGAGGACCTTTGTCTTACCAATGTTTAGTGTAAGGCCCATGCTTTTGTACGCCCAGTGAAGATGTTGATATTGACTTGGAGTTCAGTCTCTGAATATGCACAGACGCAAGCATCGTCCGCATACTGTAGCTCGACAACAGAGATTGGGACGGTCTTGTATCTGACCTGGAGACGACAAAGGTTGAACAGGTTCCCACTGGTTCTGTAGTTTAGTTCCACTCCAGTGGGGAGCTTGTTGAGTGTGAGGTGGAGCATTGCAGCGAGGAAGATTGAGAAGAGGGTTGGCATGATGATGCAGCCCTGCTTGATTCCGGTCCAGACTTGGGTTGGGTCTGTGATGGATCCGTTGGTCAGGATCCCGGCTTGCATGTCGTCGTGGATGGTGACGAACTTTTGGGAGCAGCCGAAATGGAGGAGGACACTCCATGGTCCCTCGTGGTTGACAGTGTCAAAGGCCTTTGTAAGGTCAAAGAAGGCCATGTATAAAGGTTGGTGCTGTTCCCTGCATTTTTCTTGCAGTTGTCGTGCTGTAAAAATCATGTCTGTTGTACCCTGTAGTGGACGAAATCTGCACTGTGACTCCGGAAGGAGCTCCTCAGCCACAGGAAGAAGATGGTTGAGGAGGATTCTAGCCACACAGCACTGCCCCCCAGTCATCAAGATCCATGGCGCGGCCCTGGACAACGTGGACCACTTTCCATACCTTGGGAGCCTATTATCAGCAAGGGTAGACATCGACGACGAGATTCAACAGCGCCTCCAGTGCACCAGCGCAGCTATCGGCCGCCTGAGGAAAAGAGTGTTTGAAGATCAGGCCCTCAAATCTGCCACCAAGCTCATGGTCTACAGGGCTGTAGTGATACCCACCCTCCTGTATGGCTCAGAGACATGGACCACATACAGTAGACACCTCAAATCGCTGGAGAAATACCACCAATGATGTCTCCGCAAGATCCTGCAAATCCCCTGGGAGGAGAAATACATCAACGTTAACATCCTCGATCAAGCCAACATCCCCAACATTGAAGCGCTGACCACACTTGACCAGCTCCGTTGGGCGGGCCACATTGTTCGCATGCCTGACACACGACTCCCAAGCAAACGCTCTACTCGGAACTCCTACACGGCAAGTGAGCCCAAGGTGGGCAGAGGAAGCGTTTCAAGGACACCCTCAAAGCCTCCTTGATAAAATGCAACATCCTCACCGACACCTGGGAGTCCTTGGCCAAAGACCACCCTAAGTGGAGGAAGTGCATCCGGGAGGGCGCTGAGCACCTCGAGGCTTGTCGCCGAGAGCATGCAGAAAACAAGTGCAGGCAGCGGAAGGAGCATGCGGCAAACCATTCCAACTCACCCTTTCCTTCAACGACTGTCTGTCCCACCTATGACAGACTGTAATTCCCGTATTGGACTGTTCAGTCACCTAAGAACTCACTTTGAGAGTGGAAGCAAGTCTTCCTCGATTTTGAGGGACTGCTTATGATGATGATAATGATTTATTTCAATAATTTAAAAAGAGAACCGTGCTCCTAATTTATTAGCTGCATCGTCCATGCCAGTAGAGCGTGCAGATGTATACTGTATTTTTTCGGACACGTGTGGCTTTGACCGATCCAAGCTCTTTAGAACAATGACAAGAACATTAAAGTGTCAGCCAGTAGCTCAGTTGATAGCACTCTTGCCACTGAGTCAGAACGTTGTGGGTTCAAATCCCACTCCAGACACAAAAATCCAGGCTGACACTCCAGTGCAGTCCTGAGGGAGTGCTGCATTGTTGGAGGTGCTGTCTTTTGAATGAGACTTTAAACTAAGGCTCAAGTGAGAGATCCCATGGCACTATTTCGAAGAAGAGCAGGGGAGGCATCCCTGACTACTATTTATCTCTCAATCAACATTACTAAAGATAGATTATCTGATTAAGGTGATTGGCAAAAGACCCAAAGGAGACATAAGAAAAAACTTTTTTACACAGCGAGTGATTAGGATCTGGAATGCACTGCCTGAAAGGGTGGTGGAAGCAGACTCAATCACTGCTTTCAAAAGGGAGTTGGATAAGTACCTGAGATAATTTTTTTTTTTGCAGGGCTGCGGGGGAGTGGGATTAGCTTTGGTGCTCTTGCGGAAAGCCGACAGGGATTCGACTGACCAAATGCCCTCATTCCGTGCTGTAATGGTTCTATGATTATCACTTTGCTGTTTGTGGGAGCTCGCTTGTGCGCAAATTGACTGCCGCATTTCCTACACTACAACAGTGACTACACTTCCAGAAGTACTTCATTGGCTGAAAAGCGCTTTGGGACGTCCGGTGGTGGTGAAAGTCACGATATAAATGTAAGTCTTTTTCTTTTCCCTCCGGAGCCTAGCAACAGGAACGCGGTAGCGCATCGCAACAGTGTGCCCGGATGTTAGACAAGGAGCCGCCATTTAGCGTGGTGCTGGGGTGCCGACACAGGTGTGACCTGGGGGACGGACAACAACTTTAAGGAGCACACAGACGGGATTTTTTTTTAAATCAGCAAGTTAATTCAGTTACAGAAAACTTACAAAACGATCCAGTTCGACCTGGTAATCTGATAATGAAATTTTGGCGTTTAGAACGTTAAATAAAAGAGACAAATGGGAAAAGTTGCATCCCGACTTTAATAAAGGTCGCGGAGTGTGGGGACATGGCCGTCAGCAAGACGCAAAGTTACAGCTGTCTGTGACGAAACAAAACGGCGACTGTTTGCACGTATTAATAACCCAGTATATTGAAGACTTTTTTCAGGCAGTGAGAGAAATTTTGATCGAAGAATTTGCATCTACAGTTGCTGCTGCCAAAGATGGAAGATGAGGAGGGGGAGGAGGAGGTACGAATGAGTTTCTTTGCCTCCTGTGTATCTCGCGTTAAATGTTTCTTCTATTCAACATGTTTTATTTTTGAATTGGTGAAATATAACTTTGCTCTTTCTAAGTGCGAAATTGGAATCTAATAGGAGCTACTTAAATTGTCAATCTTAAAACTTCATTCATGCACAACGTGCAATTTATTGCATAACGTGCCTCAATGTATAATATATAATTAAATACATTTTGAAATTAAATACATTTTGAAATTCAAAACAACATTGAAAAGGTTTTCCTAAGCGGGAAAACAGAAAACAAAATAATAGTTTTTTCTGTAAAATATGCTCAAATTTCGAAATCAAAATTTTTTAGCTAATCATATAATATATATTTGAATAAATGTCAGGTAATGTACTTAGAATTTCGATGCATCTATACTGGTAATTATACTGGAAATTAGTAAAACACAAATTGCCTGGCACTGGTGGGCAGAGGTGGCCAAACCGGTCAATGTGATAAACATTGCATCTAGCATCTGGCTGCAATGTTGCAAGAAATGTAATGATCTGAGCAGGGCTGCAAAGGGAAGACTCACAACTCCCATCTCTCTTACTCTTAGCACTGCATTACCTGTATTTCCAACACTTGCAAGCCTCCCCTCCACTGCTACCCATCACTTTCATGCAATCACAGCAACTCATTTCATTGAACCTCCTTCTGCTGCTACTGGCACACTCTGCACCTGCTACTGTTATCACAATGACTTTGCTACACCTGTGCCATCTTTCACGCACCATTGACACACACAACTCTTTTGGCGTAAAACATAATTAACATTAAATCAAGTGCCCCCTAATCTGGGGAACACTCCAGCCACTTTTCAGCTGCCCTTTTTTTTTGTGTTTCCATTGACACACACATCCTCACAAACTTAACATCAGATGGTAATCAGCAGGAGATTTCTTTGGAATCAATGTTGATTATTCCCAGGGCCACTCCTTCCCAACTGTATACTACTGTGCCGCCATCTCTGGTGGGTCTGTTGTGCCCGTGCCGATGGATGGTGATGGAAGAGCCTGGGATATTGGCTGAAGGGTATGATTCTGTGAGTATGACTATGTCAGGCTGCTGCTTGACTTATCTCTGGGACAGCTCTCCCAATTTTGGTACAAGTCAGATGTTACTGAGTATTACTTTTCAAGGTTGACTGAGCAGGATGTGCCTTTGTCGATGCCGGTGGTCCATCCGGTTTTATTCCTATTATTGTTTTTTTTATAGTGGTTTGGTGCAACTGTGTGGCTTGCTAGAGGGCAATTAAGAGTTAACCACATTGCTGTGGGTCTGGAGTCACATATAGGATGGCATATTTCTTTCCCTAAAAGGCATTTGTGAACCAGGTGGGTTTTTACGACAATCCAGTGCTTTCATGGTCACCATACTGGCTTTTTATTCCAGATTTATTTAATTAAATTTAGATTCCTCAGCTGCTGTTGTGGGATTTGAACTCATGTCTCTGAATCATTAGTCCAGGCCTCTGGATTACTAGTCTACTAACATAACCACTATGCTACTGTACCCCTATTAATGATTTGTGATACAATCCTTGCAGATATAGTGTGACAATTCAGTTGATTGCTGAGAAATAACATCACAATCTTTCTCCCCACCACTATTTAATGGCAACAATGATTATAAAGAAAAAACTGGTGAGAAAACTAGAAGATAACCTGGAACCGCTAGTCAGTTTCAGGACTACTACCATTCGGCCCCTCGAGCCTGCTCCGCCATTAAATGAGATCATGGCTGCTCTTCTACCTCAACTCAACTTTCCTGCTCTATTCCCATATCCCTTGATTTCTTTAATATCCAAATGTTTGTTAAGACAATTGTGAAGCGCAAAGAAAGCATTACAACAGGCCAGTTCTGAGGGACTAAGTTTCTGGAGCCAGTGCTAGTGACCGAAACCACCCAGCAGAAGCAGAAATAACTAGGAATTCCATTTGTTGCTATTTAAAATTTAAAAGAATTAGTGAGATTACCATTCCAGTTTCTAATAGCAGAATGTATAAGTATAAATTGCCGGAATTTTTGGATGCACACGACAGTGAATGGATTTGCTGCACAGCATAACATACATATATACATGCATATATACTTGTGAAGATATTTAATAACATTCCCCATTGACTATACTAGTTATTACTTTGGGGGAGAAATTGGCCTCCTGTTAGCGCCTCCTGGGACGCTAACGGCTCACCGCAGCAAGATTACTGACGCCCATGAACTCCCATGACTGGTTAGCGCTGGCGCTATAACTTACTGCCTCGATCTCTGAGACTGCTCTTCATAGATCGAAGGTGCCGTCGCCGACCATTCCCAGCCTTAACCTCCAATGACCTCAGCATTGGACCTTCCATTTAAGGGAGGGAAGAAGCCTGTGAATCCGGCAGTGCTGCACGGGACATTGTGCAGCGCACTTCTGCTACCACCCCTCTTGCTCCCTTTAGCGCTTCAAGGGAAGTGGTAGCGTTTGATTTAGTGCTCCACTTCCCTCCTGAAGCTCTAAATCGGAAGTTCGCGTCAGATTCTGTTGTGTTGTGCCTGGCGATACTTTTGCGCTCCTGCAATAGTTAGCGACCTAAATGGGGTGCAACGCGATTTCTAGCCCTTTGTTTTTAGAAATATGTTGACTAGCACAAGTTGGAATAGCAATGAGCAGCAAATGGCAAGAATATCATCTCTTTGCTTGGAAGAAATGGTGACTATTTGAAATGTTATACCTCTATTTACATTGGAAGTCAGTTCCTCAAAGCTTCTCCCACCAGCTGCTAAAACCAGATTTTTATTCTGAGCTCTTGCATGTTCCCAGAAGCTGCAATATTTCTGGTTCCTAGTCAATTACTTCTGCATTACCGCAGAACTGAACCTGGAAGCTTTAAATATCAGATTCTCTCTGCTAGTGTATGCATTCTATGTGTCATGACATCACCACACTAATGTAATGATGTTGCAGTGTCTACAGGCTTTGGATCATTTTATATCCAACAAATACAGATCATGTTTTGGAGGTATCAGTATAAATTGGTTTTCCAAACCAGAAAGGAACTTGGGATTGATTCGCTCATGATTTACTTAGTAGAGTGTGAATGCACACAAACACATTGGAGGAGAAATTCAATTTGTGGCAAAAACAGGTGTATCAGTCGATATGCTTGCCCAATGACATCAGCGAAAAGCAGGTGTGAAATTGGTGCACATGTCTTGTTTGTTTAAGATTGCTAACCTGCCAGCGCTACTTACCCTGTTTATTGGCAGCTTGCTGATTGGGAGCATGGGAAATCGGGCATCAGCGATGCCATTTAAAGGAAGTCTGCGTTTCTTAAAGAGAGGTGTACTTTGCTTTTACTTAACTGAGTCAGTGCTGTATAATGCAAGTGGCAGATAGAGCAAGGCTCCCTGATTCTCAGATGCTGCTCTGGAGATATAGGAGGTGATGTTTCCAATGGGAGGCCGAGAGTATCAGGCAAGTTGCCTAGCATCAATGGACAGATGCCAATGTGAGAAGTATTGCACCTGGGATTTGGCTGCAATGCTGAAGGAAGTTTAATGATCTGAGCAGGGCTGCAAAAGTAATCTCTAATCTCTAATCTCTCTCACAGCCTAGCAGTTCCTGTAGTCCCAGCACTTGCAAGCCTTTCCTCCCCTTTTCCCCGTTACTTTCCTGCAATCACAGCAACACACTTCATTGAACTCCCTACTGCTTCTACTGCCACACACTGGACCTACTACTATCATCACAATTACTTCCCTACATCTAACACTCTCCCTTTCTTCTTACAATGAAAGCTGGCACACAATATCAAGGAATCACCATCCATCCACCACCTGCCCTCATTAGAAGAGGCGGCATAGAAATTGTGGTAGGGGGCATGTTGGAAGCATTGCAATTGGCAAGGCTTGGAGGATACACTCCTCGGTGTTTGCCTATCTTACTTCCGTATTTTTCTCCTCACTGAAATCTTTCCATCACGCACTCTGCATGACCAAGTGATGCTGCATTGAGCTGCCATTCATTTGTCACTACTAACCCTTGTCAACAACTGCTATCCTGCATCCCTGCCTTCTCTGTCCAGGACAATGACAAATAACAGAGGAAGATGAAGACAGTCCTCCTGAGCCCACCTTACTCTTGTAGGCACCTGCTTAGAATTCAGCTGATTTTAAGGGCCAAGCCTATAGATGAAGACTGATGACTGTGTACCACCAACTGCTCAGTTGATTGGACTGCCCACCAGGGGGTCCGCACACAATGTCCGAGAGTATGGAGGAGTCCAGCACCAACCTCTGTGGGGTATTTGGATATGGCATGAAAACAGTTTAGTCAAGCATGGTGAGCTCTATGAACACTGCAGTAGGGCCCTCAGTAATGAAGCCTCAGGTGACATCTCTGGTTTCGATGGAAGCTCCGTCTTCTGCTATTTTGGCCCTGGGATCCAACATCTGACTTTCAGAGCATGAAGGAGAGCATGGGAAGGGGCTTCCAAACTGTCACTTCAGTCCTACACTCTGTCCTTGTACAGATCTGCATGACAGAATTTCTATTATCACACACTAGCTGTACATTGAGTGAGTGGAAGCCCTTACTGTTCAGGAATAGTCCAGGATCTTTATGTAATATGCAAGGCTATGTGGGTACAACCAATGATGCCCTGTACTTGTGGGAAACCTGCTATTTTTGCTTCGCTGCCTCCCTGGAAAATTAATGCATTCACTGCTTAGCAACAAATACATCCATCACCTGCTTGATGCAGCACTATTGCAGCTAGGATTGACCTGGAGGCATGGAAATTCAGGATGACGGCATCTTCAGAGCCACAGACAATGATCTGTGTGACCTGGTCCTAAGTTGCAGTTGGTGCTGCAATGGGTGATATAGCTCTGACAGCCTTTCTGGTGAATGAATTGAGTTGAAAAATTTACCTAGTCAGGGGAGTGTTGTTCAAATTTTGATGGAGTTAGGCTTTATAAAGAGTTAAGGGTTCATAAGGGGAAGGCATTGGGCATGAAAAATTAATCTAAGCTAACATTCTGGAGGCAGCTCAGTAATTGAGAAAACGGACTTTCCATCTTTCAATTGCGACCAAAAATACAATGGATGAAGAAGGACTATCAAAAATTAGGTCACTGTTGGCTATACTTAGAGACATGAAGGAACTGTCTCTGAGGAATTGAAAGAAATAAAACTTTCAACGCTCCTTTGAAAGACATGGAGGAAATCAAGATATTGTTAAATCAACCAAAGCATTGTAAAGGGCATGAAGGTTGTGCTCACTTGAGAACATGAGGAAGAGAGTTGATGAATGTAGAGTGAAATCATCAGCAAAGAGTTGGATGATGAGCAGAGATGGTAATTGATGTGAAGAAAGAGGACAATGGGAGTGAGGACAAAGAAGTCTGAAGATGAGCCATTAACTCCAGCAATTTGAGAGGAAAACTCTGTAGCCTTGGGTATATCTTTGGTGGAAGACCATATGATGGTAATTTGTTTAGAAGTGTACTGTGCCAGAATGCAAAAGGTTTTGGAAACATCCAAGGGAAAAATAGATAACAAAATGTTCAACAGTAGAGTTTCATAGGCACAAGATCACCAGTAGAATTAGCATCATATTGGCTATTGGGAATTAGGTTAGAATATTGCAAAACAAATTTTATTTCTAATTAGCTTATTTTTGTTGTAGAAATTACTATAGGGTGGTAGGTCTGCTGATTTGGCAATTGTCATCTTGGTGTTTGAGGTTTGGGTGTGAGAACATGATGTGTAGTCACTTGGCCCCCGCTTCCAGCACCTTCTGGTATTTATTGGGAGCAATGACCTGAGGCTAAGCAACAGAATTTCATGTTTCTGCACTTTTCATTATTTTCATTATTTCATTATTTCCGGCTTGAAAATAACGAGAAGATGGTGATCCTGCTTGGGAGGCCAGCAACTTCATGGTGAATTTCAAGCATAAAACACATTTAGATTTATTATATATAATTTTCTAAAGTACAAGGTTGTATCTTTAGTCCGAGAGAAGGGCATTCATAAGTCCCTCCCTTTGTCTATTTATTTTCTACCAAATCAAGTTTTTTTTTAAACTAAAGTTTATAAGAAAATGTGGCTACCATATATTATCAAGCTGATTGATTGATTGATTGACTAATCACTGGTTAATGGAAAACTGAAAAGATGTATGTTCAAAGGCATGTTTCATAAAATGCCTTCATCTTTGATCACTGAAGTATATCAATTTAGAACTACAGAAAACTAAGATGATAAAGGTCAGCTACTGTGTAAAAATTCTGTTTTATTAACTCCTAAATGCAATTTTACTAGAGTAGACTTATTAGTGAAAATTCCTGTTACACTGAATTGGTGAGAAGCAAATAACCCTCTGTGTTGACTTTAGTCACAGGATGTTCCTATACTTCACTGTAGTTATACAAGAGGGTTGCCTGGGTTACCACCTCTGCCTCCTGACCGCTGTAACGAAACTTCAGAATTGTATAAGGTAAAATAATTTTTGTAGTGAGAAAAGTATAATTAAAATATAAGGTACAACTTTTATGATAGGTGAAGGTTAGTTAAGGTCAATTTGTAGAAAGTAATTTTCAAAAATTTGCAAAGGTGTTGTGGGGTAAGGTACTTAATTTTTAAAAATGTAATCTAAAAATGAATATATGAAAACTACATCAAAATGCTAGTACAGTACTACCTCTGCTACAGGGGTACCTCAGCAGTATTTTCAGAAAGGTTGATCTGTTATTCAGTGCTCTTGGCATTCCATATTGTTCACTGCTCCCCCTGTCGCATTTCTGAATTTTCTGATCATTTTTCCAGAGAAAGGATTTGGAAAATAATTATTTTAATGAAGACTTCAAATGCAGTGTGCATTCTCACAGGTTTTTAAAAAAAAAAGAGGCATCCAGACAACGGATGGTTAATACACTAAATAGGCAATTGTTTTTTCCAACGATTCATTAATTTCTAGTTTTCAGAAGGACACCCTGTACTGTGAAGTTGGAGTACCATTTGGGGGCGAAATTGCGTATCGCCCCATTTGAGGGCGATAACCTTCACTAGGCAGGACATCCTGCGCCCCGACAGCGAAATTGGGGTTACTGCTCCCGAGAGGAAGTGGAGCACAATGTTGGGCGCTCCACTTCCTCATGGGGGCACTAAGCGCTCGCAAATCCGAGCACTACGGGTAGCGTGACGCGATCACTGGGTTCCCCCCTTTCCGTTAAAGAGGAGGGCACGCTGCAAGCTCTGCAGGGCTTTTGAGGGGCCTCTACTAGGCCACCGGGGTGCTGTGGCCACTGCCCGGCATTGAAGCGGAATGCCGGCCTGCACCATCATGGCACGGACCCCGCGGAAAACCGCACCGAGGCCGGGCTGGTAAGTCGGCCAAAACTTTTAAAAGACGCCGTGCATCTCCCCTTTAACTTTCGCTCCCCGAGCGGAGTGCGGCCCGGTTCGCGACCTGTGAGGCTGGCACTGACCTCGTCTGCAGCAGCCTCACGGGGCACTGGCCAACCCGCGGCAGCCTCGCAGGGCGCTGGCCAATTTCTGCCGCGGGGCGAAAACGGGCTGCGGAGGAGTGGAAAGGGGTCACTGTACACAGCGATGACGTCATCACCAGAGGCACAGCAGCCCTGGGCACTACCAGCGGGAGCGGGGTGCTATCAGTTTTGTGTCTCTACAAACTCCCGCACAATTTTGCGGGTGCCAGTAGGGCCCCCTCACCCCAGGCGAACACACTTTTGCGTCCCGTAAGCACCACCCTCCCGGAGGTGCTTACGGGAGGTGCACAGCATGCCAATTTTGCCCCCTTTGTGTTGGTCTGTGAGAAAGACTTTTAGAAATCAGAACAAATAGACCAGAAAGTCTGTCTAGTTTTGGAAACTAGGTTGCACAGGCAGTTAGACAGACAGCAAAAGGCTGTGAAATGAGAGTTATTTTACCAGGGGTCTGTAGGATAGAATACAGAGAAGTTATTCTATTTGGGCTAAGTAAGGTGACCCACTGAAGATGATAGGAATAGGACTAAGTATTCTTTACTTTATATGATTATATGAACATGTGTTGTACCAATTGACTATGCAGCTTTAGTCATAACCTACCACTCTATATTTCTCTTTACTATGGAATGAAAAATGAACTGAACCAAACTTCATCTTATCCAAACTTGGTCTACCTTTGAAGAGATCCAAGAAGTATAGGTACTGAAATCCGGTCCAAATCACAAGGGAGTTTCATTATTCCACTCATCGGCCCCGCTATTGTGCTAGTATACATAAGTAGTTTGTGTCGACGCTAATAAAAGTAAGGTGGTCCAATTGCTTATGGGTATGACAGCTGAAATGGAACCTGAGAAATTACAGCAAATCTACAGCAAACCTGTATGTTTAAGTCATATTTCTGGATAAGATAGGAACTTTTATCTCAAAGGTGAGTAGACTGATGCATCAAATGAAGATGTGTGTTTCAATCCATTGGCAGGACAGAGGAATCATGTTAATCAAAAGTATCTTGATTAGTCTTGTAAAGAAATGCATTTCTACTTTTGCTTTTTTTGTATGTAGCAACTGGATGAAAAATGTACCTGAATTTAAATTTCAACTTACGAGAAACTGGTCCCTTGAATAAAGTTTGGCAATTGCTTGTTATCTGGCAGCTTTTTTTGGATGTGTTTGTTTGCAACACCTAAAGCTCTGATTGGGCTCTCTTGATCACATGACCTGATTGCTGATTGATCCCCTTGGAGGATAAGACACATCTAGCATTTCTCTGGAATGTGTAATTCGAACCATCCTGCCTACGTAATTAGTGACTTTGCAAAGTGTAATTCCAGCTTCTCGGCCTTTTGGCTAAGATCATGTGTGGCTGACCTGACAGGGGAGTAACCACCATAACCCCGGGGTGGTTCTCCCTGGATCAGGAAGGTATATGCTTGCTTTTTTGGAAATAGGAGGTGGGTGGGGTGGCTTGACCCATCCACCTCCACGGAGGTGTGTGGGGGGCCTGACCCATCCACCTCCATGGCACGAACCTGGTATTGCAGTACTTCCAGGAACGGTGCAGTGGCTCTAGGCCTTTTGGCTAAGAGCATTGGCGCAGAGTGATCCTTGAATGGGCCCAAGGTGACCTCTGGCGTTTGTGATTTGACAAAGAATTGGAATGATTGGCTACGAATTAAAAAAAAATGTAATTCCAGCCATTCTGACTGCCGACTCTGTACAGAACAGAGCTCACTCCCGCAGGTTAAGACCTTCTCCCACCCCCCAAACAAGTTCTTGCACCACCACCCAAGTTCCTGATCTACTCAATTTTCCTACCCCCTCCCGCCCAAGTTCCTGACCTACTCCCCCACCCCAAGTTCCTGATGTACCCTCCCCCCGCCCCCCCCCCCCCCCCAGCCCAAGTTCCTGACTTACTCGCCCTCAGCCCAAGTTCCTGACCTACTCAAAACCCTCCCCCCGCCCCCCACATACACGTTCCTGAAATACTCCTTCCCTCCCTCCACACACACCTCCAGCCCAAGGTCCTGACCTACTTCCCCCTCTTCCCCCGCCCTGCCATAGATGGGGCATTGTGTGTGGGTCCAGGATTGTTAACGGGTTAATTGGGAATGAAATGAATAGTGACAGTGTCGTGACTTTCTGATTTTGTCCAGTCTTGCCATCTGGACCATGTTCTCACTCTCAACCCCCTCTACCCTTTAGACCTGGATTTCGTTCTTCCACCATCCCCACTGTGCTCTTGTACTCTTTACCCCCCCACACCCCACAACGAGTTCCTGACCTCCTTTCTCACTCTTCCCCCAATACCCCCTCTGGTCCTTCTCTCTCCCCCTATCTCCCATTCCCTCCCCCTCTCTCCCATTCCCTTCCACCCCCCCATAATTGCACCTGACCTAAGCTTGAACCGAAGTGTGGTGGCTGGGGGCGGCGGTGTCGAGGATTGCTCACCTGCAAGCTGGCCAGTCGTGCTGTTGTTGGGCAGGTTTTCATTGGGCATGGTTAAACTCGCAGCATGTGTGAAGCTTCAGGGAAAATTGAGCTTTCTGGCTGCCAGGTGAACAATATCTGACAGCTTTAACATCATCGGGCTGTAGGGGACCCAGATGACAGAGGCCGGTGGCCAAAGAACAATATAAAAGTAGCTAATGAGATTCTGCCCAAATCATCAGAGCTGGGAGAACAAACATGCCTTTGTTCAAAATTTTAATCTTTGAACATTATAATGTTAATTAAGCAAATCATTAATTGCCATTTACGTTAGGGACTTAGTGGAGAAAACTTTTAAGGATGTTTTATCAGGTATGATTTCCCTCTTTCATTTCTTAGTGATTATTTTAAACCACTTTGTTTACACCTTGTATTGATTAAGGTGAGGGTTGCTGCCACTGCAGAATTAAACATATTTCCACTTTCTGCATCCAGTGTCAACATCAAGCAGTCCTTTCTCAAGTATAGCACAAGATACAATGCAGAATAAAGCCCCATCTACTCTGCTCAAAGAACTTGTCTGAACCCTAACCTTGACTGCTGCAGGATATTGATCTGTTAAGAGCTGGATCTTGTACTGTTGGGAATCATTGATGTGAACCTGTGTCATGCTACCATACCAGTTGAGAAGCTTTCCTAATGTGCAAATGTACATTAACCAGAAGAAACATCATGTTTTGCTGAAGGGTTATGCCTGAAACATTAATTTATCTTTTCTCTTTACAGATTCTGACTGACCTGCTGTGTATTTTCAGCATCTTCTGTTTTATGGCTCCGATTTTAAAGGGGAGGGGAAGCAAGGGAGGCCCATGCCTTCCTTGTGAGGCCTGGACAAGCAATCCTTCTCCTCCTGGCCCACAAGAAAACCTAAAATAAAATGTTTTACACTTCCTGCTGGGCCTCTTCTGGGGTACGAGCCATCTCCCAGCAGGTATGGCCTGCCGAGAAAGTTGTCACTGCCTCCTCGCTCAGGCCTCCAACTAAAATTGCAGATCGTTTTTATTTTAACTGTCCTCTGCCCGATTTCCACCAGGTGAGAGCAGTTAAAATTGGGGCCTATTTTTCAGAAACATTTCCTGATGTGATACTCATAAACCAAGACCATCATGGCTATAGAGCTAAACAATGACGCTATTTGTTTTAATATTGAGAAATGTGGGTAACAATCAATAAAAGTTAAATTTTCAGAAAAAATGGTAGGATTATTACTGAATAATTTTATGATTGTAGGCTATTGCTAAAGCGTAATATTATGATCATCTGCGCTTAGAATCAATTGTTAACAGCAGAACAAAAATTCCTTAAATGTATTTGTTGGAAAAGTTACTCTGTCCTTTAAAAGGAATCTGATACCTTATGGATTGGTGCTAAGCACTTGAATACTGAAGGCTTTTGTGTAATTGAAATAGGATCACCAGCACTTCAAATTCTTGTTATTGTGCTTAATGATATAAATATCTTTTGATTGCTGGATTTCTAGGACTGGCTTATGAAACTGACCTCCAGTGCTTTGAGTCTTTCGAACAGAGGAACACAAAATAAGTAAACTGCTTTTCTGTAATTTCTTTTTTGTTCTGCTGCTGTGAGCAAGCTGATGAGAGCAATAAAGAGTAACTTGATTTGACATGTTTCATTTATATTTTATATAACTCCATCTGACCACAAGTACCTCCAGTTTCTGTGATCGCCAGTAAATTTTGTAGAAAACATTTTGCCTTTCAAAATCTTTACTTCCATTCTCAATGTCTCCTCTGATGACCTGGCCCAATTCACCATCTTTCCACATGTAGAATCTTCAGACTGGTGGTCTAGGACAAGGGGACAAAACCTTAAAATCAGAGCCAGGCCATTCAAGAGACAAGTTAGGAAACATTTCTTCACACAAAGGATGGTAGAAGTGTAGAACACTTGCACAAAAAACAGTAGATGCTAGCTCAATTAGTAAATTTTTTTCTAGAGATTGATAGATTGTTGCTAGCTTAGGATTTTGAGGGATATGGAACCAAGGGGAGTGGATGGAATTAGGATACAGATCAGCCATGATTTCATTTAATGGTGGAACTAGCTCAAATGGTTAAATGTCCTCCTCCTGTTGCTAAGAGAAGACTGTCAGTCAAGTGCCTGACCTGTCCTATGTTTCTATGTTTCTATGTCCTGTTTGAGCCTATGAGCACGCAGTATACAATTAGCTTCTGTGCTGCATGATTAGTGGTCCGAGCTTACAATATTTATGCGTGACATTCGAAGCATATTTCAGTATCATCAACACCGTCGGCTCTGCAGCAGAATAGGCAGGCATGTGCATGTGTAAATGAGGTGAAAGTTTTCCTGAACGCCTTGCCTGGTGTTTCAGTGAAGCTGCATCAGATTGAGTGAAAAATCATTGTAGCATGCAACCTGGGGCTATATACTTGCATAAGGCAAATTCTGAGTACTCTTAACATGATAATCTTCCTGAATATTTTTTTTTATTCCACCTTTTCTCCCACATTCTATGACTATGGGAAACTGCACTCATTCATGTTCACCTCCACCAAGGTATTTCTAATAGGAGGGTTTCCCTCTGCTCCAAAGGGGACTGTCTGCATTTGCAGTACCTACTGAAACAAAACCATCCAGAAATATGACATTCCCGATCCTTTCCTATAACTTAAATCCTGTTTTCCAGGTTTTCAATACAGTTCTTCTTTAAAAGTGTGCAGCAGCCTTTTAATGGATCACTGGTTATCCTGCCCACTCATAAAGTGCATCCCTAAGTCTGGGCCAATGTGTGCAGGGAGTGTTTTTTTAAATTTATAATAATCAGCTAACCTTGCAAAATTGTGCAAGGGCATTTGGGATAGCATAGTGTGTGCGCTGTAATTCAGCCTGATTGTTATTTGTACATTTTAGGAGTGGTACTGGTGCAATTCAAACATTTACACAGAAAAAGGAATGGAGACCATTGGTGATTTGATTTTTTTTTACCTCCTATTATGTGCATTATCTATCACCCTCGCCAAGATGGCAACCAGCGCGAGCTGTGCCAGATGTGGGCGGAACGAGGTGGCCGACATTGTTTTCTGAAACTGGCCTTAACTGTTGACGCTAAGGTGCCGAATTTTGCAGCCGTAGACCTTTAATTAAAGGGTATTTTAATTAATTTTGAACCTATGATCATTTATTTTTATTTAAGTGGTGTGAAATTTTATTTATAAAGGGATTTCGTATGTAAATGGAATCCTCATAAGCATAATAGGAATCCCCCTTTGTCATTGATTGGTCTGGCCCACACGATTGCAGGGACACTTGCGAACCGCCTGAGTCCCTGGGATCCGTGGGCCTTTACACAGGCGTATGCCTGCAGGACTAGAACAATCCAAAGCTCTGGAAACACAAGGCAAGTACATCGTTTTCTTTCAGTTCGGAGGCATACGTGGGTGGCAAGCCTTCGACCACAATTTCCAGGCCAATGTGTTTATTTACAAGATACTAATTATCCTCATTGGTCGAGTGTAATGCCTAGTTTTAGTGGCAGTGCAACATTTCAATGTGTAATTAATTCCATTTGTAAGATTCTCTCTGCTGTTCCTTGTGCCACACACCATTTTGACTGGGAGAACAGAGGTAGCCATTAATGCTATTTTGAAGCTATCCATCAGAGGCGGAGCTATAGTCAAGTAATTGAGTGGGTAAGGGGAGAGTTTGAGATCCAGATTTAGCCAACTTGGCACCGTGCAACCACCAAATGGCGTGCTGCTGTTCACTTCTGACTCGCAACCACGATTGGGAATTTAAAAGTGAGTAAATTATTTGGAGTCAGTTTTGGCTGAGTCCTGACATACAAAATTTGTGACTACAATTCATTAGAATGAAGTTTAATGGCCAGGAATTTGCGGTCAGCAGTGAAGCAAAGGCGTTTGCCGCTGGCCCTGAAGAAAGCTGCCCACAAAGCTGACAAAGGGATCTCTGTGGCGAGAAGTTTGCCTTTTTCGATGCATAGTTGATTGCAGCACTCTATAGTGGGAATTCCCTAGTGTAATCTGCTGTGACGTCAACAAGCTGTCTAAGCAAATCACATTGCAGAATTCTCACAGACACGGAACCAGGAAATGAGAAGCTGCTTTTATCTGGACTTTTAAAAAAAAAAATGTTGCAGAGAGCAAAACAAAGGTGGGACTCTCTTGCATGGGGATAAGGTAGAACCTGAAATATCATGAGCAAACTTAAAAAATGTTTCTTAAAGATTATAATTTTTATTATAATGGGGAAATATGACCCTCCATAAAATTAAAATTAGTTTTTTTTAAGGCCATAACATTTGTTTAGCAGTCAATATGATGTTAAAAGCCCCGTTGCACCTAATTTAACAAGGCTGATTACACTGATTGTTTGCAATGGGGGTGGGGGCACAGTACAGCCAGTGTCTGAGCAGTGCATGACTGACAATTTTTTTCCGCATTTAGATGCGAATGTGCTACATCCTGAAGTTGCGGTTAGTTTCAAGGGGTAATAGAGACGAACGCTGTTTGTCATTATTATCCGGCCCATCATATCTTATAATATGTAACAGACACTACTGCAGTAATCAGTAATGAGAAATGATCTTTGCCATTGCTTGAAATATGATTATCTAAGTAGTCTCATGTTGGCCTTTTTCCCCTTTGTCAGTCAACAATACCTGCACCAGGGGACCAGGAAATGAGAAGCTGCTTTTATTTGGACTTTTTAACAATGTTGCAGAGAGTACCTGATAACATGTTGGGTAAAGACAGATAAGAAACTCAGCTAAACTGTCATTTAGTCAGTTCTTAAGAATTCTGAAGAATTCAGAAATTGTTGCATAGATATAGGATCCTATTAAATCTTGTCAAATTAGTAAAAGTTCAATATGATTTGGTTTATTATAAAAGATCCTATATCCCATTTTAATAGTCTGCTAGAAAGCTGGAGGATCCTTAAATGGATATTTATGTAATCAATGGTTGTTATTTTTAATAGTAACTGGTTAGTAGTGACTCTTTTCTGAATAGACTTGCATATTTGCACAAAATCTTGTACAGTATAACAGCAAACGAGTGCCTAATTCATAATATTTGTTTTAGTAGGATGTATTTGAAAATGTTGATGCCATACTGAAGATTCTGTAATCTATAACCTATTTGCTTTTCAGACTGTTATGCATCATAGCCGTTATCCTCCCATAATGCAAGGCACATCATGGCCTTTGGCAATTCCATTCAAAGAGCAACGCTTCTATAGAAGTCCAAGTGAATCAATAGGCAATAACTACACACCAACAGCATGCAACCTGAAAATAAAAGATTTGAAGAAGGCATTCAGAGTTCAAACGCTGACTACAGCAATGCCAGCCTGCGCATTGAAATATTATTCTCGTATCTTTTCAATGAAGTGAGTGAGAAATAATTAAAAATGCTAGATTTGTAGACACATTTACTTTTACCCCTGAGGTGTGAAAACAGCCATTCTTCATTTTTGTCAAGGCAGAGTCATGTAAAAGGGCAAAATGGTATATTTTTATGCAACTTGTGTCATAATTGTGTATGTGTTTGATCATTGAAAATATTTTTTTAAGGCACAATACAGGTATTTAAAAAATATATAATGTATTTGCAATCTATAAAAGCTTCCCAAGACTCTGAAATGGCAGGGGTAAATAATTTAATTTCTTCTTTAGAGAGGGAGGATGTCCTGGAGGGATCAAGGACAGAATATGGCTAGAGTTAAGCAACAATAGAGGTGCCATTACACTTCGAGGTGTATTCTATAGACCACCAAATAGTGCGTAAGATATGGAGGAGCAAATTTAGAGAGAAATTACAGAGAGGTGCAAGAACTATAGAGTAGTAATAATGGGGGACTTTAACTACCCTAATATAGACTGGGATCATAATGTAAAAGGCAGAGGAAGGGAAGAATTTCTGAAGTGTGTTCAGGAGAACTTTCTTGATCAGTGTGTTTCCAACCCGACGAAGGAGGAGGCATTGCTGGATCTGGTTCTAGGGAATGAGGTAGGTCAAGTGGAGCAAGTGTCTGTCGGTGAACATTGAGGGAACGTTGATCACAGTATAAGGTTTAGATTAGCTATGGAAAAGGACAGGGAGCAATCTAGAGTTAAAATGTTTAACTGGGGGTGGGGGAGGCCAAATTCAGTGGGATGAGAATGGACCTGGCCCGGGTAAACTGGAATCAAAGATTGGCAGGAAAAACTGTAGAGGAATAATGGGCTGCCTTTAAAGAGGAAATAGTTCGGGTACAGTCGAGGTACATTCAGATAGGGCAACTAAAGTCAGAGCTCCCTGGATGACGAAACAGATAGCTAATATGATGAAACAGAAAAAGAGTGCATATGACAAATGTCAGCTTGCAGATACATCTGAAAATCCGGTTATATATAGAAAGGTCAGAGGAGAAGTGAAAAAGATAATAAGGGGGGCATAGCGAGGGTATGAGAATAGAATGACAGCCAATATGAAAGGTAATCCAAAAGTCTTCTATAGGCATATAAATCGTAAAAGGGTAGAAAGAGGGAGGGGTGGGGCCGATTTAAGGACCAAAAAGGAGACCTATGCATGGAGGCAAAGGGTATGGTTGAGGTACTAAATGGGTACTTTGCATCTGTCTTCACCAAGGAAGAGGATGCTGCCATACACATAGTGAAGGAGGAGGTAGTGGAGACACTTGATAGGATAAAAATTGATAAAGAAGAATTATTCGAAAGGCTGGCTAGCTATTAAAGTAGATAAATCATCAGGAGTGGATGGGATGCATCCTAGGGTGCTGAGGGAATTGAGGATGGAAATTGTGGAGGTACTGGCTATAATAATCCAATCCTCCATAGATACAGGGGTAGTGCCAGAGGACTGGAGAATTGCAAATGTTACACCATTGTTCAAGAAAGGGTGTAAAGATAAACCCAGCAACTACAGGCAGACAGTTTAATCTTGGTAGTGGGGAAGCTTTTAGAATCAGTAATCAGGGACAAAATTAACAGCCACTTGGACAAGGGTGAATTAATTAAGGAAAGCCAGCACGGATTTGTTAAAGACAAATTGTGTTTAATCAACTTGATTGAGTTTTTTGATGAGGTAACAGAGAGGGTGGTTGATGGTAATGCAGTTGATGTCGTGTACATGGATTTCCAAAAGGTGTTCAACAAAGTGCCACATAATACGCTTGCCATCAAAATTGAAGCCTATGGAATAAAAGGAGCAGTAATAGCCTGGATACAAAATTGGCTAAGTGACAGGAAACAGAGAGTAGTGGTGACCGGTTATTTTTCGGACTGGAGGAAGGTATACAGTAGTGTTCCTCAGGGGTCGGTTCTGGGACCACTGCTTTTCTCAATGTATATTAATGAGTTGGACATGGGTGTACAGGGCACAATTTAAAAATTTGCAGAGGACACAAAACTTGGAAGTATAGTGAACAGTGAGGAGGAGAGTGATAGACTTCAGTAAGACATAGACAGGCTGGTGAAATGGGCGGGCATGTGGCAGATGAAATTTAATGCAGAAAAATGTGAAGTGATGCATTTTGGTAGAAAGAATGAAGAGAGGACATATAAACTAAATGGTACAATCCTAAAGTGGATGCACGGACAGAGACCTGGGGATATGTGTGCATAAATCATTGAAGGTGGCAGGGCAGGTTGCGAAAGCAGTTTAAAAAGGCTTACAGGATCCTGGGCTTCATAAATAGTAAAAAAAAAGTGTGGAAATTATGCTGAACCTGTATAAACCACTGGTTCAGCACCAACTGGAGTACTGGGTTCAATTCTGGACACCACACTATAGGAAGGATGTGATGGCCTTGGAGAGAGTGTAGAAAAGATTTACGAGAATGATTCCAGGAATGAGGGACTTTAATTACGTTGATAAACTGGAGAAGTTGGGGTTGTTCTCCTTGAAACATAGGAGATTTGATAGAGGTGTTCAGAATCATGAGGGAAACTGTTCCCATTGGTAGAATGGTCGAGAACCAGAGGACACCGATTTAATTGATTGGCAAAAGAACCAAAGGCGACGTAAGAAAAAAAAATTTTACGCAGCGAGTGGTTCGATCTGGAATGCACTGCCTGAAAGGGTGGTGGAGGCAAACTCAATTTTGTCTTTCAAAAGTGAGTTGGATAAGTATGTGAAGGGGGAAAAAAAATTCAGGGCTATGGGGAAAGGGCAGGGGAGTGGGGCTAACTGAGAGTCTGCATGGGCTCGAATGGCCGCATTCCCTGCTGTAACCATTCTATAAATATTAGGTTATGCAAGATCTGCAACCAAGATCATCATTCGAAAGGATGCTTGTCAATTGATAGCCATGTAATGTAATGTTCCCACACTTTTTTCTCTTCAGGTGTCGGCTTCAAGTTTATTTTTCCCTGCTTGTGTTGGTCATAATGTGAATTTTCACACTGGGAGGAGGAAAATAAACATTGAAGAAGACTGCCTCTTGTTTATTTGTTTGGAATGCTTTTGCAGAGTTTTGGGAGCTGTTTTATTCATGGATTTTCATGTTCCGTCTATATATTCTACTTCTAGAAAGCTTTTGCTTACAAACAGCCCTCGCCACAATTACATGGTATGTAAAATTTCCTAAGGTTTTCAGGAAAGGACAAAAAAAGACAATGACATCATGCTAAACTGTCCAACATGAACTCTGGAAGGACAAAGAATCCAAGGCTATTCAATCTTTTATTGAGGGCAAAGCTTAAAATAAATCCCATAAAGAGCTTGCCATTAGGTTTAAGTTTTGGATTATTCTCCAACAAAATTGGTGCTAGTTGTTCATCTTGTCACTCAAATAAGTGACTATAGACAACAGATCGAGGAAAGACAATAACCAAGGAAGGGGTTGACATCACTGTCTTAGGATAATCTGTGTTGGCTATTGATGCCACGGACTTCCTGGAAGTTGCATGTATATCATTACTCAAGTTCTAGCTTTGGATGGAGGAGGAAATTCCAGCTCAAACAAGCTAGAACCTCAGATAGGTTCTCTGATTGGCCTTTGTGCATTGCACGCTCACTTAGTTCCACCATCAGAGGCAGAACTTTGAGTTGCCTTGGCCCTACTCTGGAAATCTCTCCCTAAAGCCTGCCACCTAACTTCTCTCTTTCTCTTTGAAAGAATCCTGAAAACCTATCTAATCGACTGTACTTTCCCTTCTAATTCATCTTTTACTCTTGGGGACAATCCTCCCCTGTGAAGTGCTAAAGGATATTTTGTTACATGGAAAGCGCTATGTAGATGTTAAGTTGTTGCTGTACTGGAACTTTTGGCTCACCTGGAATTTGCACAGCAGCTGACCTCGCCTTCAGCAGTGGATCGAGTCCCTTGGACATAACGCTGGTGCTAACCTGAAGCTGCTACGTGAAGGGGAAATCTATAGATGCAAATAAGTAATATTACTGATATAAAAGAGGCAAATTTCCTCAGTTGCTGTTGGCTTGGAAGATCAATGGAAACCTCCTTTACGCACATAAACGGGGTATCGTCTGATTTTCTGCCGAAGTTACAGTAGCTGATCGGCAGAACCCCTGAGGAAATTCCAGACTAAAGTCTTTTGAAGGGGCCGTGGCTTTATTATTTTTCATGGTTCCTCCGAACATAAACTTAATTGAAAGAATAATGGCCACTGCTTTGCTGGGTTAACCTTAACTGATGTGTTCAGCTCCAAATGCATCTCCACCTGCCCAGAAGAGACGGAAATTTTCAGTCAGAAGCAAGTCTATCAGTGAAAGGTAATTTGTATTTTAATATCTCTTCCATTTGGTACTCCCTAAAATGTCAATTATTTGCTTTATGAATTATTTGAGAACTTCAGATGATTTTTTTTTTACACTTCTAAAACAATGTGACTGCGGCAGGAGAGATAGAGCTTAAAGCACCAAAGCTGTATTTTGCAACTTGTATTCGCCACTAGCAAAGGCTCCATTCTGGGAACAGAGTCACTTATAAGTAAACATGCTGCATTGTTCAACTCTAAAGATAATCTGCAGTTTTTATTGGATGCAGAAAAAGTATTCAGTTCACAACTGGTTAAGGACAGATATTTGTATGTCTAAAAACAAAAGTAAAATCCTGCGGATGCTGGAGATCTGAAATAAAAGAAAATGCTGGAAATACTCAGCAGGGCAGGCAGCATCTGTGGCGAGAGGGACAGCGTTAACATTTCAGATCCAGTTAAAGGTGTAACGGGTTTTAAGCAAGTACAGACGCAGGGAGAGGGGAGGAAAGAACAAAACAGAAAGTCTGGCAGGGTGGAAGGCAGGAGAGATTAAATGACAAAAGGGATGATGGTCCAAGGAAATGGTAATAGGACAAGCAAAGAAACAAAAGATGTGTCTAGAGGAGGTGTAAATGACAATAGCAGGATTATCAGCAACAGCTGCTTGCTGTCCGGGAAAAAAAAAATGAGGGCCGAGGCTATGATCTGAAATTGTTGAGCTCAGTGTTGAATCCGGAATGTTGTAAAGTGCCTCGTAGATGAGTTGCTGTTTCTCGAGCTTATGTTGATCTTCATTGGAAGAGTGTAGAAGGCCGAGGACAGAGAGGTCAGAATGGGAGTGGGGCGGAGAATTAAAGTGACAGGTGACTGCAAGCTCAGAGTCATGCTCGCAGACTGAACGGAGGTGTTCTGCAAAGCGATTACCCAATCTGCATTTGGTCTCCTAGTGTAGAGGAGACCGCATCGTGAGCAGTGAATACAGTATACTAATTTGAAAGAAGTACAAGTAAATCACTGTTTCACCTGGAAGGAGTGTTTGGGGCCCTGGATGGTGGGAAGGGAGGAGGTAAAAGATCAGAAGTTGCACCTCCTGCGCTTGCATGCAAAGATGCCGTGGGAAAGGGATGTAGGTGTTGGGAGTGACAGAGGAGTGGATCAGGGTGTCGCAGAGGGAACGGTCCCTGCGAAATGCTGAAAGGGATGGGGAAGTTGTGTTTGGTGGTGGGATCATTCTGGAGGTAATGGAAATAGCAGAGGATGATCCGTTGAATGTGGAGGCTGGTAGGGTAGAAAGTAAGGACCCTATTGTGGTTCTGGGAGGAGGGGAAGGGGTGAGAGCACAAGTGCAGGAAATGGAACGGACATGGTTGAGGGCCCTGTCCAGTGCAGGGGAATCCTCGGTTGAGGAAAAAGGAAGACATAGCAGAAACATTGGTATCGAAGTTGGCATTGTTGGAATAGATGAGATGGAGAAAGTGGAAGCAGGGTGGGAGTAAGTGCAGTCAAGGCCAGTGGGCTTATAGTGTTGTTTTTCAAGGTTAGGAATTCAAATGGCTATTGAAAGATTGAATCTGATTTTGATGAACCTTTGCTGATGTGTCCTCTTTCATTATTAAAATTTACATCTGCACAGCACTAGGGAAAAATTCAGATAAAATGTTGAAAATTGTAACGTGAAGGGATTTTTTCTTTTAATATTAGATTTAACTAAAGATTTTTTTTAACTGTAAAGATAACAATTTCAGAATTAGAAGGGATGTAGTTACCATGAGTCTCAGCGTAACAGGATTTCCAAAGTGAAAGGAGAGTTTCAAATTACATGCTTGGTTGGTGAGGTTAGTTCCAATTTATCTTTTCAGTTCTGGAAGTTGGGATATCAATGTAAGCCAAAATAAGATAAAAGTCTCCCTTTTCTGATAACCAATTAGGATCCTTAAAAAATGAAATTTGGTCATCTCGCGCTTGACTTCCAGTAAGTATAAATGAAGAACATAAAATTTCTTTTAGTTCAGTACATATGACCAAAATCAGCAGTCTTCTATCATTGTCCACCAAATGATCAGATTGCTATTTAAAAGAGACTTTAAGACTGAAAATTAAAAGGAAACCAATCCTGAGATGTGCGAGACAAACTAAAAGCTCTTAACTCTGTGTAATAGAATATTGTAGTCATGCAGTACACATCAGTTTAGTAAATAGGTGGAGCTGATTTGGCATTGCATTAATCAGATAATACTTATGCAGATGATTTGACTGCCATTTTGCAATTAATAATCTTTGAAAATCTATGCCATACATGATTGTCCTGCAGTAGTTTTACAACTAGTTTCACTGGGGCCAAGTTTTGGCCTGAGTTGCTCCTGTTTTTTTGGAGCAACTGTTTAGAATGGAGCATCTTAGAAATTGCAATTCTCGGCATTTAGTTTGCTCCAGTTCTAGTCAGTTAGAAAAGTTTCAGTTTGGAACAGATTTTTTTTCAAAAGGGGGCGTGTCCGGCCACTTACGGCCGTTTTGAAAGTTTAGGCAGTGAAAACTTACTCCAAACTAACTTAGAATGGAATAAGTGTAGATTTTTGTACGCTCAGAAAAACCCTGTCTACGATTAGAAAATCAGGCGCAGGTTACAAATCAGGCGTAGGGAATGGGGGGGGGTTTAAAGGGAAGTTTACAAACATTAAACACTTCAGTTTTACAAATAAAGAGCCATCATCAATAATAATTGATAAATACATCAATAAATCAACCAATAAATCAATCCAAAAAAAATTGAAAAAATTAAAAAATCAATAAATAAAACATTTTCTACTTACCGACTGCAGCACTGGGAGTCCTCCAACAACGTGCTGGGACGGCCCCCCCAGTGTGTCTCTATCTCTGTCTGTCAGTGTCTGTGTTTCTGACAGCGAGGGAGGTGGGGTGGAGGAGGAGAAGGGGGGTGGGGTGGAGGAGGAGGAGAAGGGGGGGTGGTGGAGGAGGAGAAGGGGGGGTGGAGGAGGAGAGAGGGAGGGAGGGAGGGGAGAAGGAGAGAGGGAGGGAGGGGAGGGAGGTAGAGAAGGAGGCTGAGACTTCAGGCTGGATTTACAGGTAGGTGGCGTTGGGTCTCGGAGGTCGTGGGGGGGGGGGAGGGAGGGGAGAGAGAGTCGGGAGGGAGGGGGGAGGGGAGAGAGAGTCGGGGGGGTGGGGAGGGGAGAGAGAGTCGGGGGGGAGAGAGAGTCGGGGGGGGAGGGGGGGGAGAGAGAGTCGGGGGGGGAGGGAGGGGAGAGAGAGTCGGGGGGGGGAGGGAGGGGAGAGAGAGTCGGGGGTGGGGGAGGGGGAGGGGAGAGAGAGTCGGGGATGGGGGAGGGGAGAGAGAGAGAGAGAGAGTCGGGGGGGGGGGGGGGGAAGAGAGAGAGAGAGAGAGTCCGGGGGGGGAGAGAGAGAGAGAGAGAGTCCGGGGGGGGAGAGAGAGAGAGAGTCCGGGGGGGGGGAGAAGAGGGGGAGAGAGAGTCGGGGGGGGGGGGGGGGGAGAGGGAGAGAGAGAGAGTCGTGGGCGGGAGGGAGGGAGGGAGAGAGAGAGTCGGGTGGGGGGGGGAGAGGGAGAGAGAGGGGCGGTGGGGGAGAGAGAGAGAGAGAGTCGGGGAGGGGAGAGAGAGAGAGTCGGGGAGGGGAGAGAGAGAGAGTCGGGGAGGGGGGAGAGAGAGAGAGTCGGGGGGGGGGGTGAGAGAGAGAGAGTCTGGGGCGGGGGGGGGGGGAGAGCCACGGAGGTCGGGGGGGGGGGGAGAGGGGAGGAGAGAGAGAGAGAGAGAGAGAGAGTCGCGGAGGGGGTCGCAGAGGTCAGGTCGCCCAGGGGGGTGGTTGGGTCGGGTGGGAGGTGCAGCCTGATCCACGCAGCCCCAGTGAGGCCATTTGGCCAGGCCTAGGGGCTGCGTGCTTCGGGCCCCTCCCACAGTTTTGGGCGCCTGGAGCTACTGCACATGCGCACCCACTGTAGCGCGCATGTGCAGAGGTCCCGGCACTGTTTTCAGCGCAGGGACCTGGCTCCGCCCCCCACAGCTCGTGCTGCGCCGTGCCCAGCTCCAGAGGACCTGCAGGGAGCCGGAGAATAGGTGAGGTTTTTTTTAGGCGCACTTTGTGGCGCGAAAAACGGGCGTCCAGGTCGGCGCAGCCTGAAACTTGGGCCCACTGTTTCTAAAAAAAATGTAAAAACCTATAAAAGAAATTGTTTCCTGTAATTCCATAAGCTCTGTAAATTTATGATCAAAATCACTTCATATCATGCTCTCTTTGATCACAAGTGCTTGTTTTTCTAATGAATAAATCTCTTACACGTCCCGTGAATGAATACATTTAAAAAAATAACTTGTCAGACGGAATATAATGCGGAGAAATGTGAAGTTATCCACTTTCTTTGGGAAAAATAGAAAAGCATCATTTTTTTTTTAAATGATGAGAGATTGAGAAATGTTGATATTCAGAGGGACCTTGTACACAAATTACAGACAGTTAACATGCAGGTACAGCAAGCAATTAGGAAAGCCAATGGTATGTTAACCTTTATTACAAAAGGATTGGAGTCCAAGAGTAAAGATGTCTTACTGCAATTATCTAGGGCCTTGGTGAGACCACACCTGGAGTATTGTATACAGTTTTGGTCTCCTTACCTAAGGAAGGATATACTTGCCTTGGGGGGAGTGCAACAAAGGTTCACTAGACTGATTCCTGGGATTGGGGAATTGTCCTAATAAGGAGAGATTGAGTAGACTAGGCCTATATTCCCTAGAGTTTAGAAAAGAGGTGATCTCATTGAAACATACAAAAAGGGGCTTGACCGGGTAGATGCTGGGAGGATGTTTCCCCTGGCTGGGGAGTCTAGAACTAGGGGTCACAGTCTCAGAATAAGGTGCTGGCCATTTAGGACTGAGATGACAAGAAATTTATTTACTCAAAAGGTTGTGAATCTTTGGAATTCTCTACTACCAGAGAGCTCTGGAAGCTCAGTTGTTGAGTATATTCAAGACAGAGATCAATAGATCTTTGGATACTAAGGGAACCAAAGGATATGGGGATTGTGTGGGAAGATGGTGTTGAGATCAGCCGTGACCTTATTGAATGGTGAAGCATGCTCGAAGGTCCGAATGGCCTACTCCTGCTACTATTTCTTCTATTCTTATGAGATATCTGCGCTCCTCCAATTCTCACCAAGGCCCTAGATAATTGCAGTAAGACATCTTTACTCTTGTACTCCAATCCTTTTGTACTAAAGGTTCGCATCCCCGATTTTAATCGGTCCACCATTGGCGGCCGTGCCTTCAGCTGCCAAGCCCCTAAGCTCTGAAATTCCCTCCCTAAACCTCTCAGCCTCTCTAACTCTCTCCTTCTTCAAGACACTCCTTAAAACTTACTTCTTTGATCAAACTTTTGGTCATCTGCCCATATAATCTCCTTATGTGGTTGGGTGCCAAATTTTGTTTGATAACGCTACTATGGAGTGCCAAGGGACAGACTCACCCTGAGAGGACAGATGCGCCAACGTTAACGTCCTCGACCAGGCCAGCATCGAAGCACTGACCACACTCGACCAGCTCTGCATTGTTCTCATGCCTGACACAAGATTCCCAAAGCAAGTGCTCTACTTGGAACTCCTACACGGCAAGTGAGCCCAATGTGGGCAGGTGAAACGTTTCAAGGACCCCATCAAAGCTTCCTTTATAAAATGCTACATCCCCACCGACACCTGGGAGTCCCTGGCCAAAGATAGCCCAAAGTGGAGGAAATACATCCGGGAGGGCGCTGAGTACCTCGAGTCTCACCGCCAAAAGCATGCAGAAACCAAGCGCAGGCAGCGGAAGGAGCATACGGCAAACCAGCCCCAACCACCCTTTCCTTCAACAACTGTCTGTCCCACCTGTGACAGGGACTGTGGTTCTCGTATTGGACCGTTCAGTCACCTAAGAACTCACTTTTAGAGTGGAAGCAAGCCTTCCTCAATTTCGAGGGACTGCCTATGATGATGATTTTACTACTTTTAAAGGCGCTATATAAATACCAGTTGTTGTTGTTGTTGTTACTATACAAGAACAATCCACAGTATGACACGATTATAAAGCTGTTGTTTGTTTCAGGGATTCAATAAGTCAGCCTGGAATCCATCGTCGAACACCTGCAAAAAGACAGGAATTTCCTGGAAGCCGACCTATGACTCCAGTGGAGCAAATTAATTTAATTCTTGAACAAGAGGAAGAAATTACTGAACGAGAAGGAGTGCCTTCTGATAGAGATTATGAGGTTTTTCTTTATATACTCACTTTTTTTAAAGAGGGATTTGTATTATGTTACTGCATCTACTTTATTTCTTTCAGCAATAGAATAAAACTGGAAAGCACTACCAATAATTCATATTGAGACAATTGCACAGATGGGAAAAATGATCCTTAAAAAATTGCTCATTATTCAGCATGAGGTCAAATAAGTTTGTTCAGGTCATTTGAAAACTTGAGTCGTATTTCTTCAATCGTCTAAATCTACGGGCTAAATTTTGCGATAGAATAATGGTGAGGCTAACGGCGCTCACCGTTATTAAAGTGTAAATTCTATAGCAACTTCCAGCGACCACACGTGCAGTTAAAAGCGGAAATCAGGAAGTTGCTGTCCAAGTTGCCCTGCTGCTCCAGAAACTTTGTTATAACAGTATCTCGTTGAAGTACATGTAACCGAGTGAAGTTGTGATACTTATGTGATATATGCCCACTGGACTTTCCAGAAAAATGTAGGGCTTGTCCATTTCAGTGTAAGTGCATTTTAATTATGGGGGGGATGAGATGAGGAGAATTTTTTTCACTCCAAGTTATGAGGATCTGGAACACTCTACCTGAAAAGGTGGTGGAAGCTGATTCCATAAATAATTTTAAGTGAGTTGAATGGCTACTTGAGGATGAGGAACTTACAGGGTTACTGAAAAAAGGCGGGAATGTGGGACCAAGCACCACTGCTCTTTCAAAGAGCCAGCACAGGCATGATGGGCCGAATGGCGACCTCCTCTGGCACTGAAAATTAACTTTTACAACTTTTATTGTTGTAGATTTTAAAGAAAAACATGAAAATTTTTAAAAGGTATTCTTTCTGTCTCTCTCATCTCTCTCAATCCCATCTTTCTTTCCTTCTCTTTATTTTGCTTTCTGTACCTGATTTGACATTGAATTAAATATTCGAACTGATACTTCCTGGTTCAGACTGCGCCTCATTAACGTTCTTCAATCTGATTGGTTAAGGAGATGCATAGTTCTTTGCCCTGTTCACACAGGTCTCAGATCCCCTGTAGAGGGCGCTGCACTGAAATAGCTCTCTAATCACAGTAAGTACCAGTGCAAAATCTCAAAGGCAGTGGGCAAGTTTAAGTGCAATGAATGGCTGGGGCTGTTTGTTCACTACTGGCAGCAAAATCCAGCTCATTGAAAAATTAGACTTTGAACCTAACGGCATAAAAAAATCAGAGATGAGAAAAGGCCATTCAGCCTACTAAAGCTCATCCATCTAGTACATGTTCTCTCATCAAGCACCTAATTTTTTTAATAAAAGTTTTGCCTCTATCACCTTACGAGGTAGATTATTTAAAACAGTCACTGATTCACCAAACTGGGTGAACAATCAATACCTTGTGAGCTGGCACAGATTACAGAGTGGTGATCTTAAAGTTTTTGGGCTAAAAATCCGGCGGCTTAATGCCACCCATTACCATCAAAAAGTTGCGTTAAAAGGGCAGCTGCCGTTCTTTTGCTGGCTGGTCACTGATCCAGCAGCAGCCGCCGTTTTCGAAGACCTGGCAGCGCTGCCAGTAACCTCCATCACCTTGCAAATTGAAATGAGGGTGCGGTGATGGCAGTCGGTGTGCAACGCCGACTTAACGTCACCTCGGTGAGCTTGGACCTTTGCGCTGAGTTCAGAGCTGGGTTGTAAGCTCGCCATGTAAACCTAGCGTGCAGCAGTCTGACAGAGGTGCTGTCAGCACCGCTTAAAGCAACACGCACATCTTTAAGGTAAGTTTGCATTTAAGCTTTTGGACTGGGCTTTTTTGATTTTATTGAAGTAGTGGCTTGCTGCAATACGTGTTAGAAGTTTTTTTTAAGTGAATAGGGAGTGCTGCTGGACACTTGCAAGGCCTTGGGATGGTAAAATAAGTCTTCTGAGAAGAAGAAAATGCTGTAAATAATCAACAGGTCAGGCAACATCTGTGGAGAGAGAAACAGAGTTCACGGTTCCGGTTGAGATGCTGCCTGACCTGCTGAGTATTTCCACCATTTTCTGCTTTTATTTCCGATTCACAGCATCCACTCAAAGGGAAGAGGAAGTCGCCGAGGAGGAGGAAGCAGAAGGAAGGATGTAACCCAGACAACCCTGTATCTGGCTGTGATATCCGGGATGACATCATCTGCCTGCAGTACCAGTGACCACAACACCAATTCCCCTTTCAACATTTGTCCCACAGCTTACCTTCCCTCTGTTACTGACCATCACAGCGTCCTCTTGGCCACGTCGCTGAAATAAAAGCCACCACAAAGCAAACTTTCCAATCCAACTTCATACATCTATCCATCCAATATGACATTGAGAAATCAACTCATCACCCATATGCATTCCCTTAGTGATTGTCTTGTGTGTGCCTTTGTCTAAAGAAAAAATAAATACTTACATTTATATAGCGTTTTTCATGACCTGTCAAAGCTTTACAGCTTTTTGAAGTGTAGTCACTGTTGTAATGTAGGAAACGCAGCAACCAATTTGTACACAGCAAGCTTCCATAAACAGCAATGTGATAATGAGCAGTTAATCTGCTTTGGTGATGTTTATTGAAGAATGAATATTGGCCAGGACACCAGGGATAACTCCCCTGCTCTTCAAAATAATGTCATGGGATCTTTTATGTCCACCTGAGATCAGACGGGGTCTCGGTTTAACGTCTCTTCTGCAAGATAGCATCTCCAACAGTGTAGCACTTCCTCAGCACTGCACTGGAGTGTCAGCCTAGATTTTTGTGCTCAAGTCTCTGGAATGGGACTTGAACCCACAACCTTCTGATTTGGCAGGTTAGCGATGAGTTGGGGTTTCCAGCTGAATTTCTTGGTGCTGCCCTTATAACATAACATATGGGGGTGTGTTAGAAGTATTAATACTGCTCCTGCTGAACTTGTGCTAGCAAGCTGACATCGGAGGAGGCCAAACCTGCATACACACCCTCTTTGATGCATTAGCGTGCTGACCAACATGGACAGGAAGAGAGTCATGGGTGTAACAAGTGGCAGCACTGGAGGCGAAGTCGCCTAAATAATGAGCATGACACCATTGAATTTTTAGGCCAACATCTTTTGTTATCCCATGTCTTCTTTTCACCTCTAATATCCCTTTTAACTTGTTTTAGTAAATTCCTACACTCCTTCCAGAGATCCTTTTCCCCTAAGGTTTTCCAGCTTGTTTTCCTTTTTATTTCCATTTTATTGTCTTCTTCAACCATTTAGCATGCATTTTTAGTATAAAACTGATCTTTCATACTCCTTGCTTTAAAATGCTTTTTTTCCCTCCAGTTCTTTCATTGTATGCATAGAGGATAGCAGATTAATATTGGTGTATTATCAGTCAGTCACTTGAAAGAATCAATAAAACACCAAAGTCATCAGTATATTATAATGTTCAGGACTGATCTGTTCTTTATACCAGAAGTGCAGAGTATGTTTATGGTATTCAGAATTTAGTTTTTGTAATACCTGTACATATACTTAACAAAATATAATTTAAACGTTTCACACTGTTTCTTTGAAAGTGCAATGTTATCTGGCACAGTGTTATGCCCAGAGAGGTGAGTACTGTTGCTATGGCACATTGGTATCGTTGTGTAACCCATGAGCCATAGTCACACTGGTGGTTGCGGGGCTACTTTCAATAAAGAGTTACAAAGATAAACAAATCGCATATGTTCTGTACTTGGGTTTCATTATATTTTGTAATATTCATCAGTGCACTATATTTTCTAAAGTAGCATTTTGTAAAAAGAATAGAGTAACAGTCAAATTGTGCTTTAGGCACTACATGTAAAGGGAAAACTGAAAGATGTAAAGTGATTAAACCAGGAGAGGAAAATAAGAAACAAGTGAGTAAAATATTAGAGCTGAAGGACAGTTAGGGTGTATGACCCAAATAAGCGTTCTATATACAAATGCACGGAATATAAGGAATAAATGGAATGAACTGCAGGTGCAAATTCAAATTGGAGGGTATGACATGATAGCCATTACTGAGACATGGCTGCAAGACGGTCAGGACAGGGGACTAAATATACCAGGTTATAAGGTCTTTAGGAAAGATAGGGAAAATGGCAGAGGGGGGTGGAGCATCCTTAGTGAATAAGGATTAAATCACTTCATTGATGAGAGGATTTAATGCGAGGTAAGCAGGCATTGGAGACTTTATGGGTAGAATTAAGAAATAAGAAAGGATTTAAGACTAGTGGGAGTTGTGTATAGGCCACCTGGTAGCAGCTATGAAGTGCTAGATTATATAAATGCAGAGATTAGACAAGCATGTAGTAAAGACAAAGTGGTTTTGAGTTAGGATTTTAACTTTCCTATAGTTTGCGATAAGCAGACTAGCTCCTGTCAGAAAGGTGGTACATTTTTTGAGTGTATCCGGGATAGTTTTGTACAACAATATTTCCTAGAGGCAACAAGGGGGCAACAATATTAGATTTAGGAATGAGAATTTAATCTGACTCATTAAACAGCCTAACTGCGTGCACATTTATCCAATAGTGATCATAACGTGATCGAGTTCAACGTAACATTTGTAAGGGAGAACCACGAAACAGCTACTAAGATTCTAGATTTAAGTAAGGCCGACTTCAACGGGACGAGACTGAGACTGTCCACACTGAACTGGGCAAATCTGTTAATGAGTAAAACAACAGAAGATCAGTGGTAGATGTTCAAAAAAGAATTCAAGGTGATACAGAACCAGTTTATATCTCTGAGGGGCAAAAAAAACAGCCATAGACAACTAGCGGTAAGAGACAGCATATACCAATGCGTATAAGGTGGCCAAGGTTAGTGGGAAACTAGAGGATTGGGAAGATTTTAAGCAACAGCAAAGAATGACTAAAAAAGCAATAAAGAAAGGGAAGATAGATTACGAAGGTAAACTTGCGCAAAACATAAAAACAGATAGTAAAAGCTTTTACAGATATATAAAACGGAAAAGAGTGACTAAAGTAAATGTTGGTCCCTTAGAAGATGAAAAGGGGGATTTAATAATGGGAAATGTGGAAATGGCTGAGACCTTAAACAATTATTTTGCTTCCGTCTTCACAGTGGAAGACACAAAAACCATGCCAAAAATTGCTGGTCATAGGAATGTGGGAAGGGAGGACCTTGAGATGATCACTATCACTAGGGAGGTAGTGCTGGACAGACTAATGGGATTGAAGGTAGACAAGTCCCTTGGTCCTGATGAAATGCATCCCAGGGTTTTAAAAGAGATGGCGGAAGTTATAGCAGATGCATTTGTTATAATCTACCAAAATTCTCTGGACTCGGGAGGTACCAGCGGATTGGAGAGCAGCTAATGTAACGCCTCTGTTTAAAAAAGGGGGCAGGCAAAAGGCAGGTAACTATAGGCCGGTTAGTTTAACATCTGTAGTGGGGAAAATGCTTGAAACTATCATTAAGGAAGAAATAGCGGGACATCTGGATAGGAATAGTGCAATCAAGCAGACGCAGCATGGATTCATGAAAGGGAAATCATGTTTAACTAACTTACTGGAATTCTTTGAGGATATAACGAGCATGGTGGATAGAGGTGTACCGATGGATGTGGTGTATTTAGATTTCCAAAAGGCATTCGATAAGGTGCCACACAAAAGGTTACTGCAGAAGATAAAGGTACGCGGAGTCAGAGGAAATGTATTAGCATGGATAGAGAATTGGCTGGCGAACAGAAAGCAGAGAGTCGGGATAAATGGGTCCTTTTCCGGTTGGAAATCAGTGGTTAGTGGTGTGCCACAGGGATTGGTGCTGGGACCACAACTGTTTACAATATACATAGATGACCTAGAAGAGGGGACAGAGTGTAGTGCAACAAAATTTGCAGATGACACTAAGATTAGTGGGAAAGCGGGTTGTGTAGAGGACTCAGAGAGGCTGCAAGGAGATTTGGATAGGTTAAGCGAATGGGCTAAGGTTTGGCAGATGGAATACAATGTCGGAAAGTGTGAGGTCATCCACCTTGGGAAAAAAAACAGTAAAAGGGAATATTATTTGAATGGGGAGAAATTACAACATGCTGTGGTGCAGAGGGACCTGGGGGTCCTTGTGCATGAATCCCAAAAGGTTAGTTTGCAGGTGCAGCAGGTAATCAGGAAGGCAAATGGAATGTTGGCCTTCATTGCGAAAGGGATGGAGTACAAAAGCAGGGAGGTGTTGCTGCAACTGTATAAGGTATTGGTAAGGCCGCACCTGGAGTACTGCGTGCAGTTTTGGTCACCTTACTTAAGGAAGGATATACTAGCTTTGGAAGGGGTACAGAGACGATTCACTAGGCTGATTCGAGAAATGAGGGGGTTAACTTATGATGATAGATTGAGTAGACTGGGTCTTTACTCCTTGGAGTTCAGAAGGATGAGGGGTGATCTTATAGAAAGATTTAAAATCATGAAAGGGATAGACAAGATAGAGGCAGAGAGGTTGTTTCCATTGGTGGGGGAGACGAGAACTAGGGGGCACAGCCTCAAAATACAGAGGAGCCAATTTAAAACCGAGTTGAGAAAGAATTTCTTCTCCCAGAGGGTTGTGAATCTGTGGAATTCTCTGCCCAAGGAAGCAGTTGAGGTTGGCTCATTGAATGTATTCAAGTCACAGATAGATAGATTTTTAAGCAATAAGGGAATTAAGGGTTACGGGGAGAGGGCAGGTAAGTGGAGCTGAGTCCACGACCAGATCAGCCATGATCTTATTGAATGGCGGAGCAGGCTCAAGGGGCTAGATGGCCTACTCCTGTTCCTAATTCTTATGTTCTTATAACTAAAGGAAACAGCATGTACAAATGCTAAAAATAGCAGATACTGTTGAATGGGAAAGGTACAAAGCACAGCAAAGGGTTACAAAATGGACACTAAGAGCTACAAAAAGGGAGTATGAAAAAAGACTTGCACGGGATATCAAAATCAACACACAGAAATTTTACAATTATATTTGGAAAAAGAGGGTAGTCAGGAACAATGTTGGCCCCTTAAAAACTGAAAGTGGTGATATTGTCAATGATAAGGGAATGGCAGACATGTTGAATAATTACTTCGCATCAGTATTTACAGTCGAGGAAGAGGATAGAGTGCCATAAATCCCAAGGAAAGGAATATTGGGCCGGCAGTGCTTTCTGTGCTGGGCTGTTGCTCCGCCCCCCACTTCACTACGCCACGCTGGGACACCAGAGACTTGGTAGAGCAGGCAGGATGGGGGCCGTTTTTTGGCGCCGTTATCAGCAAAGACGGCGCATTTAAGGTAAGTGCGCCGAAAAAAGGGGTTGGGGACAATTGGGCCCATCGAACCAGGGACAGGGACACAATAAAATTACCGGAAGTAAAGTAACAGTAATGTAGAAAATAATGGCACTGAAGCGTGACAATTCCCCAGGACCAGATGGTTTCCATCCCAGGGTTTTAAAGGAAGTGGTGCCCCAACTATAATCGTCCAAAGTTATCTCAATTCATGCTGTTTAAGAATGGTGAGAGAGGGAAACCAGGGAATTATAGACCAGTTAGCCTAACACCTGTTGTCGGGAAATTGCTAGTGTTTATTAATTAAGACAGGGTGACTGAACACCTCAAATTTTCAGTTGATCAAGGACAGCCAGCATGGATTTGTGAAAGGTAGATCATGCCTGACAAACCTGATTGAATTTTTTGAGGCGGTAACTAAAGTAGTGGACAGGGAAATGTCTATGGATGTTAATTATATAACTTCCAGAAAGCATTTGATAAAGTCTCGCATAAGAGACTGTTAACTAAGGTAGAAGTCCATGGAATTGAAGTCAAATTATTGACCTGGCTAGGAAATTGATTGAGCGGCAGGAGACAGGCAGTAGGGTTAATGGGTAGATACTCAAATTGGCAGGATGTGACTAGTGGTGTCCCGCAGGGATCTGTGTTGGGGCCTCAACTATTCACAGTATTAACTATTTAGATGATGGCATAGAAAGTCATATATCCACATTTGCCGATGACACAAAGATAGGCGGCATTGTAGGCAGTGCAGATGAAAACATAAAATTACAAAGGGATATTGACAGATTAAATGAATGGGTAAATGTGAAGTCATCCACCTTAGACCTAAAAAGGATAGAACAGGGTACTTTCTAAATGGTGAAAAGCTAAAGACAGTGAAGGATCAAGGAGACTTGTGGGTCTCGGTACACAGATCATTAAAATGTCATGAACAGGGGCAGAAAATAATCAAAAAGCCTAATGGGATGCTGGCCTTTATATTTGGAGGACTAGAATACAAGGGGTAGAAGTTATGCTGCAGCTATAAATAACCCTGGTTAGACCACACCAAGAATATTGTGAGCGGTTCTGGGCACCACATCTTAGGAAGGATATTTTGGCCTTGGAGGGAGTGAAGCGTAGGTTTACCAAAATGTTACCTGGACTTCAAAGGTTAAGTTATGAGGAGAAATTACAAAAATTAGGGTTGTATGCCCTAGAATTTAGAAGCTTAAGGAGTGATCTGATCAAAGGTTTCAAGATATTAAGGGGAACAGATAGGGTAGATGGAGAGAAACTATTTCTGCTGGTTGGGGATTCTAGGACTAGGGGGCATAGTCTAAAAATTAATGCCAGAGCTTTCAGGAGTGAAATTAGGAAACACTTCGACAGAAAGGGTGGTAGAAGTTTGGAACTCTGTTCCACAAATGGCAATTGATGCTAGATTAATTGTTAATTTTAAATCAGAGATTGCTAGCTTTTTGTTAACCAAAGTTATTAAGGGATATGGAGTTAGATTGCATATCAGCCATGATCTAATTGAATGGTGGAATAGGCTCGAGGGGCTAAATGGCCTACTCCTGTTCCTATGTTCCTAAAAATGCATGCTTCCAGGAGTAAAATCTACATAATTTTTTTTTTAAACAACAAAGGTCCATTTATCGTTTTAAAAGAAAGAAACCTAATTAAAATCTTACTCTTTAAAAAAAAATTAAATTATACTGTAATGTAAACGTTAGGAAAAAAACTGAGCTTGATGAAAGTGTTTACATTAGTTTACCATTCAAACACGGTGGATACTTGTCTGTTAAGAATTTTTGGCAGTAGAAGAGTCAATTTTTTCTATCTTTACACAGAGATATGTCTACTACATTGATCATGGCATCCATCCTGATATGATTGAACCACAAAAGCCTGAACAGATAAACCGAATAGAACAACTTTTGCCAAGGGAGCTTAGATGTGTTCCTGATTTGGAGCCACTGCACGTTGAATTGCTTGAGGAGGTTAATAGTGACTATGATAGCAGCCTTAGGAAAGCCGTTGGTAAGATAACAATCTTATTTAACTGATAGTGGATAAAATGTTAAAAGGAAGACTGGTTTCTTTCTCCTTTCAGAGTTCTCCCATACTATTTTTCCCTCCTTGCAGAAACTCTACTGCTTTCCTCAATGGCTCAGAAACACTGGCCCTGATATTAACGGGGGTGAGGGGAAGCGTGGTAGCGAGCAGAGGAAAACCCAGCAAGGCCAGGGACTTGGAGGTCCTGCTGATCATAATGGCATGGCCTCATTTCATTAGCCTGCTCATCTCCGACAAAAGTGTGAGGAGCTCATGGATTTCTTTGTTTATAAGATTTAGATCATCCGTTCGGCTGCCTCTCCCTCTTCTTTTCCTTCCCCTAGCCCACCAGGCCAAACTTCCTCTAAGGATCCCCCCTGCCCGAGCCCTGACCTCACATCTTTCTCCAGTTTCTCTCTGAACTCCCCTCATGACCTTTCCGAGCTCATCCTGTCCATGAGACCCACTTCCTGCTCCCTTGACCCTATTTCCACCTATCTGCTGACCACCCAACTTCCTTTTCTGGCTCCCATGTTAGCTGATGTTGTTAACGGTTCTCTCTCTCCTCCCTCCCCCTCCCTCAAATCTGCCGTCATCACCCCTCTCAAAAAAAAACAACCCTCGACCCCTCCGTCCTTGCAAACTACCACCCCATCTCCAACCTCCTTTACCTCTCAAGTCCTTGGGCTGGAAATTTGGTATTGTCTGCTTTTAGGTGGTGACGGGGTGGTACCTTTAACACTGGCCGATGTCTACCGCCTCAAAGTGCGATATTCAGTTGTATCGCCAAAGAGGAGATTGGAGCGCTTGGAGAAACATTCCACACTCCTCTTAGGGCGGTAACAGAGCAAAAGCGCAGGAGGCCTACTCAATTTTTTGGCTGAAAAAAAAAATCCGTGTGAAAATTTCAATAAACTTCACCCACACTTCCTCACTACTGCAACAAATAAATATAAGTTTACAAACTGAAATTTCATCAATTACCTTGCATCCTTGACGCTGTACCGACTACTTTCCCCTGCCGTTGTCAGCATCAGGCGACAGGGCAGATTTTCAAAAGACGCGACTAAGGAGGTGTTGCACACTCAGTGACGTCACTGAGTGGGCAGCGCTAGCGAACACAGCGCAAACTGTCAGCGGCACCGTTAAACATTCACTGAAGTTCACAGCTGGAGCTGACTGCACCGTGCTTGGGCAGTAGGTGTTTAGCACCCCCTCACCACCCTCTCTGGCACTCTCTGGTGTTGCTAAACAACTGAATTTCTAGCCCCTTGTCGCCTCCCAAATCCATGCCCATCGTTCCCACAATTCCATGTTTGAATCCCTCCAATCCGGTTTCTAGTCCTGCCACAGCACCGAAATGGCTCTGATCAGTGATAAATAACATCCTTTGTGACTGTGACAAAGGCAAACTAGCCCTCCCCATCCTTCTTTACTTGTCGGCAGCCTTTGACACGGTTGACCATGCTATCCTTCTCCAACGCCACTCCACCGTCATCCAGCTGGGTGGGACTGTACTCACCTGGTTCTATTCTTATCTATCTAATCGTAGCCAGGGAATCACCTGCAGCGGCTTTTCTTCCTGCCCCTGCATTGCTATCTCTGGTGCCCCCCAAGGATCTGTCCTTGGCTCCCTCCTATTTCTCATCTACATGTTTCCCCTTGGCGACATAATCCGAAAACACAGCATCAGTTTCCACATGTATGCTGATCACGCCCAGTTCAACCTCATTACCACTTCCCTCGACCCCTCCACGGTCTCCAAACCGTCAGACAGCTTGTCCGATATCCAGTTCTGGATGAGTAGAAAATTTATCCAGTTCAATACTGGTAAGACTGAAGCCATTGTTTTCGGTCCCCAACACAAACTCTGTTCCGTAGCCACTGATTCCATCCCTGAGGCTGAACCACACTGTTCGCAATCTTGGTGTCATATTTGACCCTGAAATGAACTTTCGACCACATAGCCGCAGCATAACTAAAACTGCCTAAAACTACCTCTGTAACATCACCCATCTCCGCCCTTGCCGCAGCTCATCTACTGCTGAAGCCCTCATCCATGCCTTTGTTACCTCTCGACCTGACTATTCCAAAATATTCTTGGCTGGTCTCCCTCATTTTACCCTATGTAAACTAGAGGTGATCCAAAACTCGGCTGCCCATGTCCTAACTCGCGCCAAGTCCCGCTCGCCCACCACCCCTGTGCTCGCTGATTCCCCTTGGCGTCCGGTTAAGCAATGCCTTGATTTCAAAATTCTCATCCTTGTTTTTAAATCCCTCCATGACCTCGCCCCTTACTATCTCTGTAATCTCCTCCAGCCCCACAACCGCCCAAAATGTCTGTGCTCCTCTAATTCTGCTCTCTTGAGCATCCCTGATTATAATCGCTCAACCATTGGTGGCCGTGCCTTCTGTTGCCTAGGCCCTAAGCTCTGCAATTCCCTGCCTAAACCTTTCCGCCTCTCTACATCTCTTTCCTCCTTCAAGACGCTCTTTAAAACCTACCTCTTTGATCAAGCTTTTGGTCACTTGCCCTAATTTCTCCTTATGTGGCTCGGTGTCAAATTTTTTTATCCCACAGTACTCCTGTGAAGCGCCTTGGGACAATTCATTACGTTAAAGGTGCTATATAAGTACAAGGTGTTGTTGTTGCTTCTGCTGACATCTAGTCAGATTGACAGCTTGGCCGACGGAGGGAGCACAAACCAACGTCAGGAGGCCATAGCCGGGGACCTGTAGTTAGTGGAGGCTCTGGCTGCGATCGGAGTGGGGAGGGGGGAATGTCTGGCCATGATCAGAGGAGGGGATTCTGGCTGTGATAGGTGGGGTAAGGGGAAACACTGTCTGCGATTATGGGGAGAGGGGAGGCAGTAGCTACGATTGGGGGGGTGGGGCGCAAGGGAAGCGCAAGGCTTCCTTGTGAAGCCAGGAACTACGTATTTTGGCCTTCAAAGAACTTTAAAAATAAATTTACACTTTACCTACTGGCCCAGGATCCGGTTCCCAGCAGGTTTTGCCTGATGGACATGCCAACATTGCCCTCCCTGTACTCCTGTTATTTTAACTGCCCCCCCCCACCCCCCGTCCGGTTTCCAACAGTTACAATTGGGCCCACTATTTTAAAATCTGTTGGAAAGCATCCTGTGTAATTTCTTTTGCACAGTTCTCAAATAAATAAAATCCTCCTATTGTGAATAAATAAACTCTTCCTATATTCTGTCACCAACTGGGTGTGCTAATGACCTTAAAATAATTTCCACACGCTTTAAATGTTCCTGAATCATATCCAGAGTGACAGCTGCATTACATCACAAGGTTCTATGGAAATTGGCCTGTAATAATTGGATAGCTGAAAACAGATCCAAACAGAATTTTGCCAACAATAAATGTCACCGCTTTAATATCGTTATAATTATTGTAGAAAAGCATAGAAATTATTCAGTCACAAGGTAAAATGTGATTGCTTTGAGCAGAGTCAGAGAACTGGATTTTTGAATGTGACTTCCTTTTCGTCTTTTCCATATGATGGGAATTAATTTTCAGTCACTTAAAATACTTTGACAGTACAGTATACATAATGGAATCTGGCAACAAATTTTACTTCAACATATTTCTGAAACTGTGTATGCATGTTTGTGAAGTTAATTCAATGACTTACTACAATTCTTTTCAGTTAACTACATCTTAAAGGATCCTTTTGAAAAGATGCGGCTTTTTGTTTCTTCTGTGCCTCGGCCTTTCCCTCATAGAGTAATTCGCGCTCCAGTTCCTTGGCACAATGTATACCGTAAAGCTAAGGCTTGGAATGAATCTCATCTCTTCGTTGTCAATCCAATGATGATTTTACTACAGGAGCTCTGGTACACAAAGTAAGACAATTTAACTGTAGGCTGACTTTGAGTTTGATTGCACAACTTCTTTTTGCTTGTCTTTTATACAATTTACTTTAAGAATAGTGCATGACTTAGCATGTTGCACCAATAAAACAGTTGCCTAAACCATTCTAGTTTGTACAAGTTCTGTGTCTTCATTTGAGTCAACCCAACATTTGAGGTATCAGAGGCTGCCCACGCCCATAGAACCACATCCTCAGAGATCATTGTCTTCAGGAGAGGAAAGGCGAACTTGATGAAAGCATACATTGAAAAGAGGATTTTACACATTGTGTTAACGGCAGGGAACCTTACACAATGGCTGTGTATATTGAGAATTCACAAGCGAGGTGTCCATGATTTCCATCCATTAACTTTAATGGACTGAAAAGTGCAGGGAGTGCTCCTGTAATTTCACAATATGTTTGACCAGTGGCCGAGACTTCCTGCTCATACTGTACATTTGGATTATCAACTATTGTGGGTCTGGCCTAATATACTTGATTCTTTTTCTATGTAAAACAACAATGCCATTTTTAACAATTATCATAGAAATAAATGTGTGGTGGCTGTGCATTTGAAAGGCATTACAATGTCTGATCGGTCCATCAGTGCAGATAAAACAACAAATTCAGCACTTATTAGGTCACAATAATTCATTGTGTGGGTTATTGCCTATTCACCAATCTTTAAATTGAAATATTTTAATACAGTCTCTAACGTATGTGTCTTTAACAGAATGTACTTCATGGAAGTCTATATGACATGGTTTTTATTCCACCTGTGAAGCTGGAGGTGACTCAGTTACCACTTTGAGAATATTCTGTTACCCCAAATTCAGAAGCATCCCTTATCACAATCTTCCGATCTTTCGGTTTCCTTGTTCATAGAATAGAATCATGTAGTACAGAAGGAGGCCATTTTGTCCATTGTGCCTGTGCCAGTTCTTCTGAAAGAGCTATCCAATTAGTCCCTCTTTCCCCAGAGCAAGTATATATCCAATTTGCTTCTGAAAGTCACTATCGAAACTGCTTCTACCACCCTTTAATGCAGTTAATTCAGGATCATCATAACTCGAAGAGTTTAAAGAAAAATGTCCTCATTTCCCCCCCCCCCCCAGCCCAGTTCTTTTGCTAATTATCTTAAATCTGTGTCCTCTGCTTACTGACACTCCTGCCTGTGGAAACAGTTTCTCCCTATCTACTCTATCAAAATCCCTCATAATTTTGAACATCTCTATTAAATCTCCCCTTAACCTTCTCTTGCTCTAAGGAGTCAAATTCCAGCTTCTCTAGTCTCTCCACATAACTGAAGTCCCTCATACCTGGTGCCATTCTAATAAATCTCTTCTGCACCCTCTCCAAGGCCTTCTAAAGTGTGGTGTCCAGAATTTGACACAATGTGGGTAATTTTAACCTAACTTGCCAGGTGGGAAACCTATGGGATTGGGTGGAACACTGGTTTTACAACCTGCCCAATCTTTCTCTCTATTGACTTCAACTTTTAGATTATGTTTCCTGGTCCTAGACACCCCAACCAGCGGAAATGGTTTCTCTCTCTCCGATCAGTTCCCCTTAATATCTTGAAAACATTGATCAAATCACCCCTAACCATTCTAAATTCTAGGGAATACAACCCTAATTTGTGTAATCTCTCCTCATAATCTAACCCTTAGTCCAGGTTTCATTCTGACATAATTTGATTTATAATTATGTTCGATTATAAGATTTATGCAATATGAATGCATTTTAGATTATGAAGAAGTTGAATTTAGTATTTGCATGGCCAAAATAATAGTATAAAATCACCTGTTAAACCCCTCTTTGAATACTGCAGTAGAACAGCTTTTTGCTTCTCATCCATTTTCATTTGTCTGCTGTTGATAAAATAATTTAATGCTGTAAATCAATTAATTTAATGTTTTAGTATAGGATTACACTGTTATGTGCTAAAGCAAATACTTGAAATTAAGTAGAATTTGAGAGTTGGCTTCTCGAATTTTACTTTTAAAACAAAAAGCTTAATGTCCTGTTTCCAACTGGGTAATAAAAATGCTATAATGCATATTTAATCCTCACAAACCCTTTCAATGATATCCTAACTCCTGCTGGCAGTTTCCTGCTAAGAAACTTCAGGAGCCAAGTTTAACTTGTCAGAAATGTCTAAATTTGAAGACCCACATTTGGTGCTGAGATCAATTTGCAGCTGCTGTAATAACCACCACAGGGAATGCCACTGTAATTGATATCGAGGAAATAGATGTGCATAGAATATTGTTTTATGTTTTTTGACACTCGACATAACTATCAAGCAATTAGATTTAAATGGGATCAGGAGGATGCAATTCAGTCTTCAGGTGTACCACTTCAATAACGTGACCATCTGCTTCATTCAAGGTTCTATAATTTCCGATTTGTTCGACTGAAGGAACTAAAATCAGAAGACCTTCCGCTGCTCCCTCAAGAGTTTGAAGATCTTGTCAAAAAGCAGTGTGCACAGGCTCGTTCTGTCCTTGAAAACATGTCAGTATGGTATATTTTATGTAGATGGTAACATGTAGAAGAACTGTGATTGTTTATATACTACAATTCTTTTCCATTATTGATAAATTTGGGGGCTTTTTGAGGTGAGAGGTGTCAGTGAGAAAAAAAAACAAGATTTTTTACCATCATGCATCTAGCATCATCTTCAAGTAGTCAGAATGAAGTGCATTACAAGTTAAAGGTCCTTCCATTCTGGCTGTGAATATGTTGTTACCCCAAATTAAAAAGCAAGCTCTTACTGGAACCTTGTGATCTTTCTATTTCCCTCCTTGGCCTATCTGACAGATTATTTGCTATGAACTCACACCAACTAGGAAATGAGATGAGAATGATCAGATTCATGTAATGTAGAACGTTGCAGCCAACAGATGGAGGAGACTTGCATCCCATCAGACTTGGCTAGGTGTGAATAATGGTCCCGGGGTGATTTAAAAAAATTCTGTGGCTCCCAATGTAAAATAAAGATAGTTTGCATAGTTATTGGAACCAATTTTGGTCTCCGTATCTTCCCTCTTTTCAGTGGGAACAGGATAGTAGCGAGAGCAAAATCACAGTGAAGAACTTCACACTCTGTTCCTGCAACAATTTTAGAGCGGGCTCGGAAATAGGCGTCCAAGACTTGCGCTAGAAATAGGCAGGAGCCTCATTAATTTATACTAATTGTACATAGGACGCTGATACGGCAGTGCCCACTGCCATCGGGCGGCTAAACCATGGGTCCTCAAAGGGTCCACTGGAGGCCACTCCAAAAATGCTGAAGGTGAGTTGATTTAAACATTTTTGTGAGGTCAGGAAGAGCCCAACAAAAATTTTCCAGCCTGGTGCCAGATCTTATGCGGATCTCATCACTCCCTTTCTTTCCGCCCACTGATTGACGATTGGCTGGCCCTCTATGAGATTAAACTGCCAGTGCAGCTTCATGTTGGAGTCATTGGATTTGACCTCCAATCAGTGAGCTTCCTGTCAAAGCTCACCGATATTTGAATGAGGCTTGACCATGAAAATGACTTGGGCCTCTGATGAAACCTTATCAAACAGGTCTCCCAGGCTTGGTCTCTTGGCTTTTCAGAAGAGCAGTATTTTTGCCCTGAAACTTAAATTAACCTGTTAATTTATGCTTGCAGATGGGTTCCAACCTGTGCTGCTCTCTTCCTTACTCACAAAGAGAAATGGATGCATCTGGTGCCACAAAATGATTGTGATTCCACTCAACAAGTTAAAGAATTCTTTGCATGCGCTGCCTCTATCATGTCTCTGCAACTAAGGGATGCTGTTACCAACTCTTTGGAGGATCTCCTCTCATTTTTTACAGTACACAAGGTACTATTGAAATGTTTCTTAAAAATAACGTGAGGTATGCATGAATCAAAGGACATTAAAATACACATTTTACTGAACTAATAATAGGGATGTTTTTGTTTAGTTGGATAGACACTGTTGTCATATTTGTCTTTTAAGCTCATATAGTGCATATATTATAATAAATACTATATTGTTAAGCTTTGATAGTCTGGTAAAACGATACACTGCAAATAAGTAGTTTATTTGTGAACTCAATTTTTTTTAATGAAAAATTTGTTTTTGCTAAATGTGGTGGCAATATTACCCACATTTTTGCACATGCTTGTAAGGGCATTTGGTAACAGTATTTACTCCTATTGATTGAACAGGATGGAAATGATTTTGGAGAAAAATACCATGAGATGCGATATGTTCGACCACAAGTCATGATCCTCAAACTGAAAATGGAAGAACCTAAAATAATTTTTGAACCAAGCCTGGATGAATGCTGGGATCTAATTAATCGATGCTACATGGAAATACTAAACAGCGCTGATGGAGTTCTTAAGGTATCTAATGGTCTTTGGGCCTGAGTTTGGTCAACCTACAGCCCACAGCCGCCGAGCTACCGCCCACAAAATGCCATTTTTGAGGAAAATACTCGGACTGCCGACCTACCGCCCAGCGGGAGATTCATCGGGGAAGTACCGCTGGCAGTAGTGCATACTGCCCGCCCATGCAAAAGTCGGGAAAAATGCAAGTTTGGTCCTTAGGATCCTGTAAGATCCTGTTATCGCCTGCCAGACGGATCCTTGTGAAAAAGGTGGTCTTACCTGGCTCTTGAGCGGAAAGTAGGGACAATGGCGCAGATCGGTTCAGAGCAGTACACCCCAGGTCAGATATAAACGCTGCAGCAATATTATTAGACCCTCAGAAAAAGTTGATACATTGAAAGTAAAATGCTCCGTTGAAGGGCAGGTATGGGGTAGAAAGCAGATATGATTACAGTAAAGGCTCCATAGACTTGTACTATAAGGGTCTTGACACAAGTGCATACAGAAGAGATTTAGTGACCCCATGTGAGTCTACAGAGGTTATGAGCTCACGTGAAAGTATATAGGCAATAATAAAATCCTGTAAGTTTCTCTTAGGTGCCAGGATAAAATCCTGACAACAACATTAGCTCAAATACAGAAGCTGCAAAAATATTCGAGTGTTATAATTTGACTGAATAACATGTAATGTTAGGGGTGGTGTTCGACGATCTGTTACCTAAAAACCATACACTCAAATGCCAACCATAATGTCTGGCCTCCAAGTTCTGGAACTATCGGTCATTCAAAGCTACCCGTCCTAGATTGGTGCCTCTTACTTATCTTAGCTGACGTGATGTCAGGGCCCAATAAAAAGTCGCATCATAACTATAAGGCAAGATATTTATCACACTGCACTACATTTAAAGGACATTTGTATGTTTTTTAACACATACCCCTCATTATCTAAAAGTTTAACCCTGACCAAGAGTGGTTCAAAAATGTCTCTGTATTGAATTGTACAACATTCAAAAGTGGCAGAACATTCAAACATGTCAAGCAAAATATTTAACAGTATTTCAAAAAACAGTACATTCAGCATCAAAAGGAAACATCTTAAAGACCAACAACATGAACAATATATACAAATATCGCCAACACCAACACCCAACCCTCTACCCAATCGCACCACCTCTCTCTCCCCTCCCCCCCCGGCCAAAGTGAGCCCCATTCTCCTCTTGATGGGTTGGACATCCCCACGCCGACCCACACCCCTGCCCCTCACCACATCAGTACCAGCACCTTGTGCAGCAGTGCACCCGGAGCGCTGCTGTCGTGTTCATCGTGGAGAGAATGGAGGTGGCAAGATGGAAGACACTGGTATCTCCGGATTCTCTGATTCTGTCAGCCTGGCTGGTATAGTATCGGGGGGTTCCATGCCATAACCCGAGACCATCGATTACTGCGTGGCATCGACAGAGTCGACGGTTCGCTGCACCATGGTGATCAGCTGCGACATACTGTTGGTATACTGCTCTGCAAATGCAGCGATGTTGGCAGCTATCCCAGCCATGGCCTAGAGGAGGTCTCGATCTAGGTCGATGCTCGTCCTCGACAGCTGAACCATTTCCTCCATTGCTTCCACCTGCCTTGCATCATCATCTCCTTGCTGCATCAACCTGGGTGGATGCGGCTTTGTGGCTTTAACGGCACAGGTGCTGCGCTTCACAATGCTTGATCCTGCTTCCTCCGACTCGAAGCCCAAAATCTCGGACCCCGAGACCGATGTTGGGCGCACAAGTGGCACACATGTCAAGAGGGTGGAGTCCTCTCTTCCACCTCCTCGAGATCAAGTGGGACAAGTACTGGACCTTCTCCCTGCTCTTCCTCCTGGTCTTCGTCTCTGATGGCTGGCGGAGTTGGATGTGGGAGATCTTGTGGGGGCAGGGGTGGCAGAATGAGCTGCTGTGGCGGGCTCCTGATGAGGTTGAGGTGGATGGTGTTCGTGTTGCACATGGCCTCTGCGTGCCAGAGGTGGATGTCTGCAGAGCCTAAGTCGCTGCTATCCGATTCTTCATCTGCAAGTACAAGATGTTTCAGTGTTTCGCGGGGGGTTGGCTGACATGAGTACCATGACATGTCACATTCTTATTTCAAGAACTACCATGGCTACATCACCACACCCTAAATGGCCGACAGACAGTACATCAAAATGCATTTGACATCACATTACATAACCATGCATGGCATGAAGGTAAGCGATTCAGAAATAACAGAGGTAACAGACCAGAGATTCGGATAAACTTACCATGCTGTAGCACGGAATCGGCACCACCATGTGTGGTGGCAAGGGGGTGGTCACCCACTAACGCCAAAGCACGCCCCTCGATGTCAGTCACTTCGATGACATCTGGTGGGCCCCCTCCCGTGCCACACTGCTTTGAGGCATTCGCTGTTCTTTTCTTCTGCAGAAATAAAAGTTGCAAACACACACACACACGCACACACATACCCCATGGTGCCCATTGCAGACACGGCCTCCCCAGTCTCCCACCAAATGCGTTTATATTGAGGCGGGGCTGGCTTGCCACGACCATCCCGGGTGAGCGCTCCCTAACGGCCCGCTTCTCAGAGACGAAGTGTCTCCAGCTCATCATCAGTAAACCAGGAAGCTCTGAGCCTCCCTGCATTGGACTTCCTGGCAGCTTTTCTACCATTCATGATAGGTTTTCAAGGTGATGGCTGATGATTTTGTTGTCCCTCTCTCTACAAATCACTCCCCTCTACAACTGGCAGGTGCATGTCAGTTACGAGATTTTATGTGCATGCGCAGCTGAGCCCTCTGCCCCAATCGTAGGAAAAGTGAGGTCATCAGACAAAAAAAACTTTTTTTTAAAATTCCAAATCTCACGCATGCGCAGTACACTACCTCCGATGTTTCCCAAGTCGACAGGCCTGCCCCTACTACCGACTCCCACTGCCAGCCGATGCCTCCCGCTGCCTGCTGCTCCCGCCGACAAAACCGGGATGAAACTCTCACCCAGTCGGCCCCAGCGGTAGCGGTACGTTACAAAATCACCCACCACCTGGGGACTGCCGATAAATGGGTGGACCTAAGGTTTGACCAAACTCAGGCCCTTAATATTTTGTTTTTTCCAAAGAAGCTAATAATGCACTTGATTCTATTAGTAGTGAGTTGTCTCTGGTTCCTACTTCTCAGATATTTGGCTTTAGCAGCTGGTGAACAGCTAGTCGAAAATCTACCGGGGCTGCATCCTGATGTAAATGCTAGGATGCAGCTCCCCTGAACCTCTATCACTTACCCTTCCCAAGTTTGTGGGGTCAGCAGTAGATTCCTTAATTTACATAGGCCCAATGGGCATCCATGCCACTAGTGCTGCACATTTGGTACCCAACAGCTCCAGGGAACTAGGTTGCCTGAGTAAACCCCCAAACTTCAAACTCATAATCAGCCTTCTTTGTAAGGGAGCCAAAGTAATTTTCATGTTTTAAATCTTCAGGGAGTCCAGGCTGCATATTTTTGACCTGATGTTTTCCAGTAGAGTAACAGAACAGAGGTGAACCTTGTGATTTTTTCATCTCTCCCTCTGGCTTTAATGTGCTACTTCTGTGAACATTTCCATGGAAAGCTGGAGGGAAACCTGAATATAAGGCAACTCAAATCTCATTCACTTCCTAGTGCTGGTGTAAGAATGTTACTGACATGAGAGTAAGTTGCCTCTTGCTTGGCCTCTGCTGAGCAAGGGGTAAGGGATGCAGAAAAGGGAATAACAAGAAAGGAGAAAATAACATTGATGAAATAGGGGAGGAAAGGAAGTTAACAGAAAATTCATTCATTATAGTGACTTAAGAAAATTGTCATAAAATAGAAGCATCATACATTGTATTGAATAAGATTGAAAGACTAGCAAGGAAGATTGTCCAATATGTCAAATTAAATTATATGGATAGATCATGTGACAAAGGCAAATGTACTGGGAAACCCACTAGTAATTCCAAGCTTGTTTAGTGAACATTTTATACTTAATGAATATTTTAAACTGAGATGAAGTGGTTGTCATATGAAGAAAGGTTGAGCAGGTTGGGCCTATACACATTGGAGTTTAGAAGACTGAAAGGTGATCTTATTGAAATGTATAAGATTCTGGGGGGGCTTGACAGGGTAGATGCAGAGAGGATGTTTCCCCTCGTGGGGGAGTCTAGAACTAGTGGGCATAGTTTCAGAATAAGGGGTCGCCCATTTAAAACGGAAATGAGGAAGAATTTCTTCTCTCAGAAGGTCGTGAATCTTTTGGAATTCTCTGCCCCAGAGAGCAGTGGAAGCAGGGTCATTGAATATATTTAAGGTTGAGATAGACAGATTTCTGAACGATAAGAGTCCAGGGTTATCGGGAGAGGGCAGGGAAGTGGAGTTGAGGCCAAGATCAGATCAGCCATGATCTTATTGAATGGCGGAGTAGGCTCGAGGGGCCAGATGGCCTACTCCTGCTCCTATTTCTTATGTTCTTATGTTCTTAATAGACTGATTTAAAATTGCCAGTATACATTTTAAAATTTATTATAAAGATTTGTACATTGCTATCAGTAACCACCAGAGCATATTTTGGTAAATTTGTTTTCAATTTATTTCCCCCCTCCCCACTGATTTCAAACTGTCCAAGCTATTGCTGCAGTTACTTGCCGGAACGATCCACTTTGGCAGGGGCTTAAAACTGACGAGATTGGATCGAAGGAAAATCGGCATGGTATATAACCTTGCCTGTTTAACAGCCCCCGCTGAAGTTGAAAGTTCCACCCCATGTTGTGCAGTTAATTAAACAAAAGCCATGGTGAACAAAATGATGATGATAAAACAATACATATCCCATCAGATTACATCCTCTCAGAAAGTTTAAATTAAAGGAGGATTCAGGACATCAAATGGTTGTTGTGCTGGCAGCTGTTTGTGTTACAGCATATGTTTAATTGTCCTAAATTACTTGTTCAGTACTAGATGTTGTTTGAATATCTTGGGAAGAAAACATAATTAGAATATGAAAGCAACAATATAGGTTATTCCTTTTAACTGAACTTCAACAGGAAGGAAAAAAAAACACTGAAAAGACCAAAACCATCATAACTGAGAAATGCAAGTTTTATCTATATTGTGTGGCACAATAGCAGAAATTTCTAAAAATAAATCCATCTTCCAAATGAACAGAGGAGGAGGGTTCAGTTTCTGGTCCACCATCACTTTTGCATTGCTCTAGAGTAAGATATTGGCTAGCAATAGCTGAACCTCATTTATTTATGATTTCAAAGTAGCAAAGACATTTTTATAGTTGCAAGTAATAACTGAATTTGGGAACTCAGAGGCACTGTAGTCAGGGTTATATTCTCATTGTTAAAAGCTGTTGTCAGTACTGCAACTTCTTTCTAAAGCCAGATTTTTTTCCTATATATTCTAACTTCTATATGAGTGCATGTCGTTATTATCTAGCACTCTAGAAATGATGTGTATACAGCCCTGAAATTCGACTAATTGGTAAGGGGGGGCAATGTGAAAAGGATAATGCTAGTTTTACACCTATTTAAGTCCCCCCATCCCTCTAATTTCCAGGGTGGAGTAGAAGATGCATCTGTCTTAGCTATGGTGCAACCATGCAAGTAAAGAGATTCTGATCATTGTGATTGATTTGTTGCAGTAGAAAAAGGAAGAGAAATAGCAGGCAACAGAGGCTCTTAAGGCAGCGCCGAAGGCAATGTACACCCTTCTACCAATACCAAAGCACCAGAGTGTACAGCTCCAGAAGATTGATATCTTTCCCCAATATATGGAGTTGCGTGTCTGGCGACCTCTGTGTCCTGTGGGATGTGTGCAGAGGTTCCTCAAACTGCCAGTCATTTCAGATTCCTTGGTATTGTAGAGAAGCCTTCACGATAGTGCAGCAAAGAATGGCATTGTACTCCGTCGCTATCTATCATTCATCTTAAGGAGTTTTGGCAGTGCCTTCTGATAGTGCCTTCTGATGCATTTCAAGCATTCGTCTTTTCATGCAGATCCTCTGAAATCATCGTCTCAATGTTCATCAGTCAGAGTCAGACATCTCCTCCACTCGGGTACAATATGCTGCACCTTCTATACCTCATCCTCTGACTCCACTGTGAGTTACAAATCAATCCACCAATTTCTCCTTTAGACCTTTACAGTGGCAAAATTGCCTAAATCACACTAGAAATTACAAAGGAACGGCCTCTGTTTTATAAACTAGGAATGTTTTTCCTCCTCGGCTTTTCCCTTGTACTGTGCACCTGAAGCATTTGGTGGTTCTTAGAAATTTCTACTTAGCATATAGAATCATAAAATCATAGAAATTTACAGCACAGAAGGAGGCCATTTGGTCTAGATGGGGTGTGAATGGCAAAATCATCACCAGCTGCCATGGGAAAGAGAAAAAAAAGGGGGCGGGGTGTTGGTAAAAAGAAAAAGGAGGAAAGGGAAAAATAATATGGGCAGAGGTTATGGTCTGAAATTGTTGAACTTGATGTTGAGTCCAGAAGGCTGGAAAGTGCCTAAGCGAAAGATGAGATGCTGTTCCTGCCTGCTATGTCCGCCTCTTTGTGGGATATGTGGAACATTCTTTGTTCCAGACCTACTAGGGTCCCCTCCCTCACCTCTTTTTCCAGTTCATTGATGACTGTATTGGTGCCGTTTCCAGCTCTCGCCCTGAACTAGAAAATGTCATTCCCTTTGCATCCAATTTCCACCCTGTCCTCACCTTCACATGGCCCATCTCCAATACTTCCCTTCCCTTCCTCAACTTCTCGATCTCCATTTCTGGAGATAGTCCAATGACAAACATTCACTATAAGCCCACTGACTCCCACAGCTACCAGGACTACACTTCCTCCCACCCCGCATCCTGTAAGGACTCTATTCCATTCTCCCAGTTTTCTGTCTCTGTCGCATCTGTTCTGACGCCGCCACCTTCCATACTAGTGCTTTTGATATGCTTTCCATTTTCCTCAACCAAAGATTCCCCTCCACCATGGTTAACATGTCCCTCGACCGTATCCATTCTATTTCCTGCATTTCTGCTCTGACCCTATCCCCTTCCTCCCAGAACCACAACAGGGTTCCCCTTGTCCTCATCTTTCACCCCACCAGTCTCCACGTTCAATGGATCATCCTCCGCTATTTCCACCACCTCCAGCGTGATCCCACCACCAATCACATCTTCCCCTCCCTTCCCAGCATTCTGAAGGGACCGCTCCCTCCATGACACCCTAGTCAACTCGGCAGTCACCCCCTGCACTCCCTCCCCTTCCCACGGGACCTTCCTGAGCAAGTGCAGGAGATGCAACACCTGCCCTTTTACCTCCTCCCTTCCCACTATCCAGGGCTCCAAATATTCCTTCCAGGTGAAACAGCGATTTACTTGCACTTCTTTCAATTTAGTATACTGTAGTCACTGCTCACGATGTGATGATCTCTACATTGGAGAGATCAAACGCAGATTGGGTGACCGCTTTGCAGAACACCTTTGTTCTGTCTGTAAGAGTGACCCTGAGCTTCTGGTCACCTGTCACTTTAATTCACTGGTCCACTCTCACTGTTGATATCTCTGTCCTCGGCCTCCTACACTGTTCCAATGAAGCTGATTCGGTTAGGCACTTTACAGCTTTCTGGACTCGTCATCCAAATCCAACAATTTCAGACCATAACCTCTGCTCATATTTTTTTTCCCATTTACAAATCCCGCCCTTTTTTTCTCTTTCCCATAGCAGTTGGTCTTGATTCTGCCATTCACATCCCATCTAGACTCATCTTTTGTTCTTAACTTGTGCATTACTATCTAATTTTTGCCCATTATCCCTTTTGTCTCTTAAATCTTTTCTACCTTGCACCCTATCTCAGACCTTCGCTTTTGTTCTTTACTCCCATCCCCCTTTAACTGCCCTCTGTACTTCCTTAAGAATCTATCACATCTTGAACTTTGCCAGTTTTGACGAAGGGTCACAGTCCTGAAATGTTAACTCTGTTTCTCTCCACAGATGCTGCCTTACCTGCTGAGATTTCCAGCATTTTCTGCTTTTATCTTAATCATACTCCCGACATTCAAGTCCAAATCTTTGCTATATACCACAAAAAGCAAGGGACCTAGTATTGAGCCCTGTGGATCCCCACCGGAAGCAGCTTTCCAGTCACAAACACACCCATCCACCCATCGCCCATTAGCCTTTGCTCCTGCCTCTGAGGCAATTTTGGTTCCAACTTGCCACTTTGCCTTGGATTCCATGGGCTTTTACTTTTGTGACCAGTCTGCCATGTGGGACCTTATCAAAAGCCTTGTTAAAATCCATATCGACTACATCAAATGCACTACCCTCATCGACCCTCCTTGTTACCTCCTCCAAAAATTCAATTAAGTCAGTCAGACACGACCTTCCCGTAACAAATCCATGTTGATTGTCCTTGATTAATCCGTGCCTTTCTAAATGAAGATTTATCCTGTCCATAGGAATTTTTTCCAATAATTTTCCCACCACCAAGGCTAGGCTGACTGGCCTGTAATTACTTGGTCTATCCCTTTCTTCCTTTTTAAACAATGGTACAGCGTCAGCAGTCCTTCAGTCCTCTGGCATCACACCTGTAGCCAGAGAGGATTGGAAAATGATGGTCAGAGCCTCTGCTATTTCCTATCTTGCTTTTTTTAACAGCCTGAGATACATTTCATCTAGGCCTGGGGATTTATCCACTTTCAAAGATGCTAAACCCCTTAATACTTCCTCTCTCACTACGTTTATTTCATCTAATATTTTCACTCCTCCCCTATGATTGCAATGTCTGCATCGTCCCTCTCTTTTGTGAAAATAGACGCAAAGTATTCATTAAGAACTATACCCACATCTTCCGCCTTCACACACAGGTTATCTTTATGGTCTCTAATAGACCCTACTCTTTCTTTGGTTATTCTCTTGCTCTTAATGTATTTATAAAACATCTTTGGGTTTTCCTTGATCTTACTTGCCAATATGATGAGGTGGCTGGAGGATAAAGGGATTGAATGTTTTTAATTACAGAAAGAAAAGAAAGAAAAACTTGCATTTATATAGCACCCATCATGACCACTGGACGTCCCAAAGCACTTTTCAGCCAATGAGTACTTTTGAAATGTTGTCACTCTTGTAATGTAGGAAACATGAGAGCAAGCTTCCACAACAGCAATAAACAGTAATAAATGACCAGGTAATCTTTTATTGATATGTTGATTGAGGTACACATATTGAGGTATAACACCCATGCTCTTCGAAATAGTGCCATGGGATCTTTTACGTCCACCTGAGACAGCAGACGTAGCGTCGCTTTAACATCTCATCTGAAAGGTGGCACCTCTGACAGTGCAGCATTCTCTCAGCACTGCACTGGATTGTCAGCCTAGATTCTCTCGAGTGGGACAACCTTCTGACTCAGAGGTGAGAGTGCTACCCACTGAGCCACAGCTGACACATACACACATATATATTTAGCTTCAGTCCTTTTTTTAGGCTTTCCAGCCTTTGAGTTCTCTCACCACACCAGATTCCACTTTTTGGCAGAGAGAAGAGGCAGGTCATCTGCTCCTAGGCCAATGTCAAACTGCTGTAGAGAGATTTGTTGTCTTTATTTTAAAAAAACTATCCCCTTTCTGCATACAATCTCTCATCAGGAATAAAGGTTATTTTAAGGTAGCTATTCAATATTCTAATCATGGTAGAGAATGCTTTCAGCTTCAGAGAATTACTAAGTTATTGGTACATTATTTTTGTTTTCTGTATCAGGTGGAATGTGAACTCTTTCCAGATATTACAGACAAAAGTCTCATCCTTCATACAGTAAAAGAAGAGGAATTCCTGGTCGATGAAGTTATCAACAAAGCCATGGAAATTTTTAGTGTAAATATCATTGGACCTCAAAGGTAAATCTGCATGTGATTGTTGTACATTTGAAACATGTACAACACGTGTTGTACGTTTGAAACACGTAATTATTCAATAATTAACTCCAATAATTAACAATATAATGGAACCATACACTAATTTAGTTTAAATACCAAACATATATGAATCCATGCAATTTTCAGTCTCACCCAATGTGTACTGGGAATGGTTATAAAGTACTGAAATAACCTTGCCCACTCAGGAACAGGAGTAGACCCTTCAGCCCCTTCAATAGATCATGGTTGATCTGTACCTCAACTCCATTTATCTGCCTTTGATCCATATCCCTTGATACACTTACCTAACAAATATCTGTTGATCTCAGCCTTGAAAATTTCAGTTGACCCCCAGCATCCACTGCCTTTTGGGGAGAGAATTCCACATTTCCTTTACCCTTTGTGCGGAAAAAGCTTCCTGATTTCATTCCAGAATGACCTAGCTCTTATTTTAAGATTGTGCCTAATTACCCCATCAAAGGAATAAAAACAGAGAATGCTGGAAATCTCAGCGTGTCAGGCAGCATCTGTGGAGAGAAAAACAGAGTTAACGTTTCAGGTCTGTGACCCTTCGTCAGACCTGCTGAATGTTTGAAAAGAACACATTCTTAAGCACTGAATAGAAATAGCTTCTTTGTATCTACTCTATCAAATTATTTTATCATTTTAAACACCTCAATCAGATCAACCCTCAACCTTCTAAACTCAAAGGAATACAACCCAATTTTATATAACTTGTCCTTATAATATAACCCGAGAAGCATTTTGGTAAATCCCCTCCAAAGCCAATATATCTTTCCTGAGATGCAGTGCCATGAACTGGACACAATACTACAGATGGGGACTGACCAAGGCTCTGTACAGCTGAAGGGTAATTTCCTTCCCTTTATATTCCAACCCTCGTCAACTGAACTTGCTTTTAGCATATACTCTGGCCAAGGAGCTAAATCTATAGAGGTGAGCACAATCAGGGTTGTGGAGTACTATTCAGCAGCTTCATACTTGAAAGGTCCAACTTGGGAAACGGGGTTACTGGAATCCTCACTTACTGTCGCAACACTGGAGCTTTATAGGACTTCAGTTGAACCAGTGACGGTGCCGTCCATGGAGTGTCTAACCAATGCTGTATTAAACAACGTGAAATACTGAGCAAGATTTTAACTTGGAGGCAGGTAAGGAGTGAGGTGGGGATCTGGATTGGATCCCTTGAGCAGGGCCTGATTAACATTTTATTTCCTCTGTTTTCCTCCCCGCAACTAGCCACAATCAGAGGCTGTTTGGCGGGTAGGCCTGCAGCACCAGGCTGCAGCCAGGGAGCAGAGAGTTGGAAGGAAGGGGTCGGAGGCTGGGACCGGGGGGAGGTTGGAGGTGCTGGAAGGCCGGGATCGGAGATTTGGTGGGGGCAGAGGGGCGGTGGGGGGAATTCTGAAGGCTGGGATTGGTGGGCCAGAGGTGGGGTCCAGGAATTGGAGGCTGGCGAGAGGGTCTTGGATTGGAAAGCCGGGTGCGGGGTGGGGAGGGGGTTCAGGGGCTGGGGATTGGAGGCCGGGGAGGGGGTGGAATCGGAGGCCTCGTGGGTTGGGGGAGAGATCGGCGACTTTGTAGGGAAGCTCAGAGCGTTGGGGAGGGAAGGTCTCGGGAGATTGGAAGGGTTGGGGGCGTTTCTGATCACAGGGGGATTGGCGAGGCAGGGATGCTGGATTCAGCGCGTAAGTGGAAAGTCACTACCCTCGTGAATCCAGTGTTCCTCGCCTTTCTTTAGCTGCTGGGTTCCCCGAAGCCTGGGAAACCTGCTCACCCACTGTTAAATTTAAAATGGAGATTCAAAATGAGACCTGGCTCCGTTAAAACCGGAAGTAGGCGGGTTGGGATCAGGATTCAGATTTCACCCACTTCAATCTGCCATCTCACCCGCCCATTTTTTAGGGTTAAAATTCCTCCCACTGAGTCTGAGTTTGAAATTTTTAAGCACGATTCCCTCACGCAGAGATAAAATCAAACCTGCACTCTTGCATTCTGTGATACTGTAGTTTGGTGTTCCATTATGCCATGTAAAAATACAAAATTACTTTACTACATTTAATTCTCCATGACAGGATAACTTTTATCATGTACACTAAATATATTATTTCCTCTTCATTTAGTTACCTAAATGTGTATAAAATATATAGTGATCTTTTGAACAACAAAGGAGAGCAAGCAGTTGCTACGTTTCTGTCAGAGAAACATTCAATGGAAGCATTCATAAAGGTAAACATACTGCAAATATGCATAGTAGAAAGTGTTCAGCTCATCGTTTATTTCAGAAACACAGCCAACAACATGTTTTATTTCTATACCTTTCTGAAGTTCTGTTTGCAGGACTTAGCTAGATATTGGTCCTTGTTCTACTATACATTTTACACCTAACTTACACATATAGCAGCATAAATTGATCGGGAACATCAGCGCTGTCTCAGTTTCAGTCTAGCAACTAGAGTAAATGCAACAGAACCCAATAAACTTCATTGTGTGATAGTGTCATGACATGTACAGGGTACCAACGCTGGCCTGTATCTAGTTATTAGCATGAATCAAACCCTTAGAAGGCTTGTGTTTCTGCACCAGTGAGAAGATCAAATACATGTGGCTGGGTTACACTGCGCACACTGGATCCTCTGGTCTCTTCTGAAATTCAGAGCAACATTATATAGACAATTATGTGATGCTGCAATGAAGTGCCTAGAAATGCATTGTGTCTCTTCAATTTCAGAAGAAAGAGGAGCAGAGTAAATTTGGTTACTGTTATTTAATGGATCTCCCTTACAACTTTAGTGTAACCGGGAAGATATCTATTTACAATCTCTTTAGAAATTATGTGGGCAATTGTCATGTTTCAGGATTTCTGACTATGCCACCATGGTAGGATATTGATGTAATTGATGTTAAAAATTTTACTGTTGAACTAAATATGGCTCTCAAGCGGTTACGCTTACAGAACAACTGAGTTGGGAACCAGGGTGCTTCAGACAATTAAATTTAGATCAAATCAATTGAGAGGGAATGCTTCTATTTGAACCCAGCATGAGGTGCCTGCTGAGAATATATTCTTGGGAGAGCCAGCAACCAGTTTGGATGATACGTCTACAGGCGACTCCCTGAACGGGGAAGAAGTCAGAGAGACAGCTACCACCCCAATCCCCTAACCACCACATTCTCCCCCCCCCCCCCACAACCACCGCACCCCACACTTTTGCTAGGAACATAGAGAGAAGACTACAAAGGAATACAGGGACAGTTAATCAGCTAGCTAGACCTGGCCTCGTGAGGGGAAACTGAAACCCAGAATCAGAATGCTGAGCAGGAAAAATTAAGCAAGGCAGTTCGTAAGGATGTATTTAAAAAAATTATTTTTCCTGTTACATAAGAACATAAAAAATAGGAACAGGAGTAGGCCATACGCCCCCTCGAGCCTGCTCCGCCATTCAATAAGATCATGGCTGATCTGATCATGGACTCAGCTCCACTTCCCTGCCCGCTCCCCATAACCCCTTATTCCCTTATCGATTAAGGGCCAATTTGCCTATTCCTGCACCTATTTTCTATGTTTCTATGTAAGAAATCGTCTATTTCTGTCTTAAATTTATTCAATGTCCCAGCTTCCACAGCTCTCTGAGGCAGCGAATTCCACAGATTCACAACCCTCTGAGAGAAGAAATTTCTCCTCATCTCTGTAATAAATGGGTGGCCCCTTATTCTAAGATCGTGCCCTCTAGTTCGAGTCC